>NC_060274.1:40758597-40773696 GCF_021613505.1 Equus quagga | reverse complement strand
CCCCCCCCCCCCCCCCCCCCCCCCGGCTCTGCTGTGAGTCACCCGTAGCCAGAGGGCAGGTTGGGGCTGGGGAGGCCAGGAAGGAGGCCACCAGCCTCAGGTCAAGTCCTGGCCTTGGGGACTCTGAGCTCCTCCCTGTGCCTCAGTGTCCTCGACTGTGACTGTGCCCCACACTACAGGGTGCAGCGGGGTCCACGGGTGTCCTTTCCCACCTCTGGGCTGCGCCTCTCCTGCCACCCTCGGCAGCCTTCTCTTTGTTCAGCTCAGGGCGCCCCCACCTGAGGGGACCCTATCTTTGGGGAGCTCCCACCGTTGACGAGGGCAGTGTGGTGTGGTGAGGCACTGGTTTCAGTCTCCTTGCTGCAACTCCTCAGGGTGTCATTGGAGTTAAACAGTTAACGCCCACAACATGCATAGAACGGCTGTTGCCCATGTGTGCCCGTGTGTGGCGGGCACTCCAGGACATCATGTGGTGGGTGCCTGTCTCTTCCTGACCCTTGAGGGCCCCTGTCCATCACCCTCACGGTGGTAGGTACTGGCCATGGCACAGTAACAGCCCCAAGCAGCCTCTGCCCCCTCCCCGGCTCCTGGGGTCTGGAAACTGCCATCCCCGTGTGGGGTGTGCACCCAGCGTGGGGTGTGCAGGACTCCACAGGGACACTTCTCTTCCTGGGTCCCTGGGGATCCCCACGCCTGGCAGGGCCCTATCCACCCCTTGGGGACACCAGAGTGCAGGGCGTGCCTGGCACAGAGATCCCGTCAGAATCACCCAGAAAAGCTTGCAGGCGTCTACATCGCCCTGGCTGAGCAGGCGTGGAGCTGCGGGTGGCCCCTCATGCACTGTCGTTGGAGCTCAGACAGGCAGGCGGCAGGCGGCTCATTGCCGTCCGGTTTAGCTGATGTCTTAGAGTCGAGTCGTTTTGGTTCTGTTTTGTTTGATAAGTGCTTTTATGGGGTATAAATGAAGGCTGTGTTTTATCTGGGGGGCGTTTCTCTGGTAGGAGAAATAATAGCTTGTTCTATGCCTTTGCTGCGTGTCTCTGGCCCCCTCGCAGGGGCAGGTGTGTAAGTGTGTCGCGTGTGTGTGTGTAAGATTGCCTCCAGACTGAGGAGCCAAGCACCTGTGTCTTAAGTCTGGGCCACATGCACCGAGGCTCGTCTCCATGTGGGGTGCGGATTCCTACGACACCTGAGCAGTTAAGAGATGGCTGAACTTGGGAGCTCCCTCCTGAGTTTCACATCAGAGCGGATGTGAGAACTGTCTTTTCCTCCGTGAATGGCAGATTCCTCCAGAACCCCACCCTCTCTCCCTCTGCATCTGTAGTGGGTATGGTGGGATCTGGCTGCTCAGGAAGACTCTTGGGACCTCCCTCAGGAGGTGCTACCAGGCTGGGGTCCCCGGGGTAGAGATGGGCCCTCCGCAGGGTGAGCAACGTTCTGGCTGCCTTCTGTCCACGGGCCTGCTCAGTGGTCACTGCTGTGGTCTCCTGAGTCTAGGCAGGTCCCTGGGGCCAGAGCCTCTGGAAGGTGGCAGGCGGGCGGGGATGAGCAGGTGTGACAGCTCTGAGACGTCTCAGGGCTTGTTCAGGGTCACCGGCCCAAACCACCTCCTGCTGCCCACCAGGGAACAGGGTGATGTGGAGGGGTCCTCCCAGGTTTCAGCTGGCGATTTAGGACCAGGACATACTTCTCGTCAACTGGACTGGGTTAAATTTGACTGACTTAACCGTGTCCAGGGTGGGGTTTACGATGTTAATTTGGAAGTTAAGAAATAACCCTCCCGACTTTATAGAAAGAAAATGATGGGATGTCGGCAGAGTCAGGAAGCTCTTCCTCCCATGGCCACACACGATGGGCCTTCCGGCCAGACAGGGATGGCTCCTCCTCCTGCCCCTCTCCTGTGGCTTCTTGTTATCATCCGAGGTCACCTAGGTTTTTAATTGGCTTAGGTTTTTAATTTCAGGGCAAATGTTACCATAGCAGGTTTTATAACACACCTTCGTCATATTTAATTTGTGGCTTCATGCTCCCTGGAGATAGGGTCAAACTCTTTTTTGAAAGCAACAATATTTTGCCTAATTATTAAAGTAATACAAGGTCGTTGTCAAAGTTGGGGGAAAATGTAAAACATAAAATAAAGTTCTGCCTCCCAGAGCGAAGTGCTGTCGCCATCTTGGTGCGATGTTACCCACGTGGGGTCTTAGCAGCTTAGGGCACAAGTCGTGAGGCAGCGGTTCAGAGTTGCTCCCAGCCCAGTGCTGCTGTGCCTGATCCAGAAGGAGGATGGCCGGGAGGCTCAGTGACCTGCTGTGGCCATGGGATAGACACTGGCGCCAGGGCTGGACAGCCAGGTGCCCTTTGTTGGCCCCATGCAAATAACTTCTCTCCCCAAACATGCTCAGAAGTAGGTCGAGATCTTTTGGGTGGGGCTCTGCCCTCGGTGATAGATTTCAGCAATAAAATATAGTTAAGTTATCTGCTTCCCAAAAATGGGTTCCCACATGCATTTTTCTTCTGATTTTTATCTATGACCAAAATCAGGTAATTTTTCCAAAGAAAATGAATTACCCCTGCTCCCACCAGCTTACTCCTCCTGGGCTCTCCCTGACCTCAGCCTCACTCTAGCCCTGACCCCACGCAGACAGGCTTCTCGGTTGCCATCCACATCTGGGGGGAATCAGCTACGACATTATTGGGACACCTGACAAAATTGGAACATGAACTGTAGGTTAGATTTGGGTACGGTATCTGTGTTCGATTTACTGCGTGGGATGACTGCCCTGAGATTCTGCAGGAGAATGTCCTGTTCTTGCAAATACGCAGCGAGGTATTTCCTGGTAGCAGGACATGAAGTATGGGGCTTACGTCCAAATGCTCAGAACAAGTATCCGTGAGAGATTATACAAAAATGCTGTGACTACTGTGTACTGTTCTTGCAACTTTTCTGTACGTTTGAGAAATGTCCAGAATAGTAAGTTTAAAATAAACACTATGAGAGAAAAAACAGCCCATGAACTCCTGTCCTGGGAGGGAGCAGCTCCTGGGTGTTGGGACCCCACTCCCCTGCTTTCCTCTGGAGCTGGCCTCATGTATATGGACCACCCCCGACCCTGTAGCAGTGTGTCTACTGTGGCCAGTTTTTGAGTTTCATACGGGTGGAGAACTGGAACCCACGCTGTGTGTGTTGTGGTGCGATTGTGTTCACCTTCTAACAGTGATGCTTGGGCCGCTTCCAGTGTCAGCCCCGACAAATACCGCTGCATCTTGTCTGCTGACGCCTTAGCTCCCACCACAGCAGGATGGGGACCACACCACACCGGTGCTTCCTGCGTGGATGTGTTGATGAGGGCGCCAGGGATGGGGTGAGGGTCTGTCCCGAAGGCCAGCCCCGCCCTGCGGTTCTGCAGAGCCCTCCTGGTGCCTGGTGTAACAGATGGGAGACAGGTGGGCAGCTCAGGGGCCTGTCAGCATTTCCAGGAGGCTCAAGTGCCCTTCCTGGAGGAGGGAGAGCCAGCTGGATGCCCAAGGTGTTCCCAGAGAGGTTCCTGCCTGCAGGCGTAACTTTCCACTCAGGAAAGGCACACGCGTGTTTGCAGGTATGTCGGCTGTCCTGCTCCACCCAGCCTGCCACCGTCACACAGCCCAGGGAGAGCTGACCCCACGGGTGTCAGCAGCTCCCTTCCTGCAGTTGACCTTCCGGTGGCTGGGTCTTTCTCCCCAGGCACAGGCAGGCCTGCGTCTGGGGAGCCTGTGGAGTGGCTCTCCTGCTTCTGAGGACCCTTTGTCACCAGCACATTAGTTGTGTCCTGTGGTGGTGCTCTTAGGTTCCATGGTGAATCAGGCAGCCTGGCCGTCTTGTCTGGGGTGATTATGTGCTCCCCGTGAGGGGCTCAGTGCACGCAGGGGTGGTGGGGGTCCCAGGCCCTGGGTGCCCCTCTGAGTCATGTCCCACCCTGGGGCAGCCACCATCCTGAACTCGGAAGCCCTCACCTTTCTTTACGGTCTGGCCACACGTGTGCCCAGTGACGTGTGTTTTGACCTTTATGTGAATGAGGCACAGTTAGGTCTTCATCTGTGAGTGGCTTTTTCACGCAGCCTGATGTTGGGTGTTGGGGTGACGTGCATACATTGGGGGGTGTTCTGTTGTGTACATGCTCCGGTCAATGGAAACGTGGGCTTCTTCAGGTTTTTGCTATCACAATCTCCATCAGCTTTTAAAATCCTCCTGGCCCCTCTGTTTGTTTGAAGTACAGAATTTCTGCCTGATAAATCCTTGGTCCATGGAGGGGCCTCTGGAGTCGAGGTCCTGCGCCTCGCGGGGAGGGGGCCCGGCACAGGGCTCCACGGGGCTGTTTCGGCTCCGGCACCATTGGCGTCTCTTGCCCAGGGCCAGTTCCCTCTGAGACCTGACTCTCCCTCCTGCTGACCCTGCAGAGCGCGGCCCGTCAAAGCGCAGTGTGTCGTGGGTTTGTGCGTGGGGTTGGGGGTAGGTCGTGCACGCTTTCCCTGGATGTCCAGCTGGGGTCCGGCTGAGGCCCATGCTGACCCTGCGTGCCCGTCGGACGGCTGCCACGTGGCAAACAGCTTTGCTGTGCCAGCCCCACAGCCGCCTCTGAAGAACAAATTCAGCTTCAGCAGAAAGCTCCAAAGAGTATGGAATTAGGGCAAACAAGTGGAGGATTAAATTGGTGCTGTCAGTTCTGCTGCTAATATCCAGCATTTTCTCTTCCCGACTCACCTGGGGACTTGTGGCCCTGAGTTCGCGCCACTTCCCACCTCTCGTGGGCCTCTCACTCCAAATGCTTGGCAGCTTCTTCCTGCCCCAGGACTGCTGGCTAGGGGTCCAGGTGTCAGGGTCACCATGTGTCATGTCCTGTCTGCAGTCAGCTGACACTGAGAGAGGCGGCAGGTGCATCCCCCTGGCTGTGGGTCTCGTGGTTGGCTGCCTGTCCGGCACGTGGTGCTCTGGGCGGTGCCGGGCATGGGAGGTCACGGGCTGCTGGAGCGAAGGTGATGCCATGTCCTTTTCTGTCCCCAGACCACCAGAAGCTGGAGAGAGAGGCACGAATCTGCCGCCTTCTGAAGCATTCCAACATTGGTGAGCAGCCCTCTGTGGGGGTGGGGGCGGGTCGCAAGCAGCCCTTCCCTTCCAAGGACCAGCCTTTCAGAGAGACCCCTTCTCCGCTGAAGTGTGGCACCCTCGGTCCCCTGGAAGCGTCTCCTCTTCCTGACCTGGGGGATTCCTGGGGTTTGGGGCAGCCCCCTGGGGGAGGTCAAGGCCAGGCTCTGCCTGGATGGGTCTCTGCCCGCTGTTCCATCACGCCGAGCTGTGATTCTCCTAAAAACATACAGGAGCCTGAATGTTCTGTGGCTTCGGAAAAACCACAGGACAGCTGGATTATAGAGAAAAAAGTCTGAAACCAGAGACCCACCCAAGACCACACCAGGTGCAGCCCTGGCCTGAGGTCTGAGGCCTGAGGTCTGAGATCTGTTTCTGGGGGCCTCTGCTGTCCCCGCCAGCCCAGGACCCCTGGAACGGCAGTCTGGACCCAAGATCCCAGACTGTCAGCTGCCCCTCAGGGGCATGTGCAGCCCTGGGAGCCCAGGCCCTGGTCTCAGGGAGTGAGGCCACCCTGCCCGCCGGAAGGTCCATTCTTTCTGAAGCCCCAGACCAAGTCCATGTGGATGCTACCACTGTAGAAGATGCTTGGACCCCAGGCCATGCTGACCCTGGAAGTTGGCTTGGATCTCCAGGGGCTACTTGGCCTGCCCCGCTCAGCTGTGGGCCCACCCCTCGCCCCTGAGGCTCCAGGGTGGGCCCTGCTGGTCGCCTTATGGAGCAAGCATGTGTGTCCAGCTGTCTGTCCTTCTCCACCTCTGGTCCCTTTAGGGCAGTGAGGAGCCCAGGACCCAGGCCCTGCCCTCTTTGGGAAGCAGCCAGGAGACACCAAGGGGACAGTGGGCCCTCTGCCTCAGAAGCACCCGGGAGCTGGTCACAATGGATTCCTGGGCCTCTCTTGCCAAAATTCTGACTCAGTTGTGCCAGGCCGGGGTCCAGGACTCTGTCTTTAAAAGGAATATTAGGTTGTGCTGAGCAGCCAGTTTGAGAGTCCCTGGCCTGGTGCATCCTAGACCTGGGCCTTGGCCACATGGGGGGCCCAGCGGGACCAAGAGGGCCCCAGGAGGGCTCGGCTGGTCCTCAGAGCTGGTCCTGGGAGCCCTTGCCCCTCTGGCTGTGGCCCCCCAGGGTGCTGGGTCTTCTCCAGCTGTCCTGGCCCAAATGGGAGGTGTGGGGGAAGGCAAACCTCTGATTTCTTAGGCAGGCACTGGGTCGGGGCCTCAGCGCTGCTCCAGCCTGCAGACTTCGGCCACGTGCTTTTCAATCACGGACTATCAAGGCTGAGTCTCTCGGAATCACTGGCATTCGGATTCTTGACCTGCCCCCAGAAGGCCTGACTTAGAGGCGTGGGCTGGGCCCGGGAATCTGAATCTCCGAGAGCATGCCAGGGGATTCTGATGCAGGTGTCCACAGAGACCCCAGTCCACTCCTTAATGGCTGGGACACATTTTGGCAAACAGCGGGCTCCAGTCTGAACTCACCCCCCAGGCTGTTGCCCATCAGGGTGTCCAGGTCCAGCCACCAGGCAGACGCCACTCTCTGCCAGCTGTGCCCACACCCCTTCCCTCACCAGGCCCCACTCCTGCATCCACTGAGCACCAACCAAGGACGAGTCCCCCATTCTGAGCGATTTTCAGCAATGTCCTTAGGGGAGCAGACCCAAGTGTTCTTTGGCTTGGTGTTTTTGGACAATTCTTCTAGATGTCTCCCTGCCCTGCCTGGATGGCCAGTGAGGTTCTGGGTCAGTTCTGAGCAGTCCCTCAAGTCCCTCGAAGTGGCTTCATTCCAGAACACAGGGAAGGCAGAACTGAGACTGTGGGGTTCAGATGGAACAGTCTGGAACACAGGGGAGGCAGAACTGAGGCTGTAGAGTTCTGGTGGAACATTCCAGAACACAGGAGAGGCAGAACTCAGACTGTGGGGTTCAGACAGAACATTGCAGAACACAGGAGAGGCAGAACTGAGACTGTGGGGTTCAGACGGAACATTCCAGAACACAGGAGAGGCAGAACTGAGACTGTGGGGTTCAGACAGAATGTTTTCTGTAGATTCAGGAGGGGCTCTCTGAGGGGTAGGTAGTGGATAAGACTTGAGGGGATCCCTTGGCTCCATGGCCCATGTCCTCCCAGCCCCACCACTGAACAAAAATGCTCCCAGGACCCCTGGGAGAGGAAGCGGGATCACACGCAGCCAGGTGTGGGGCAGGGGCTCTGGGAGGGCTTCCCCTTCCGGTCCTGGCTTACTCAGGAAGCATCTGTGCTCAGGGCGTGGGCGGGAGGGAAGGAGCCTCAGTTTCCCCATCCATGAAGTGGAGATGCTCCTGCCTCCCTCGCAGGGACCTCGTAGGAGGACCCGAGATGATTCACATGGAGAGCAGGGTGTAAGCTGTAAGACTCCGTCTCTTCTGAAGTGACAGCTGAGGTTCAGAGTGCAGAGACCTGGATTCGGACCCAGCCTTATCACTCACAGGCTGCAGCCGCTGCTGAACTCTCTGAGACATGGTCTCCTTGTGTGTGGCATGGGGGTGTAAGTGCCACCCACTCTGTGGAGCTGTATCACGAGTGCGTTAGTCATCCATGCTGTGTAACAAATTACCCCAAAGCTCAACCAGCAAGCGTTGGTTTTCTCAGTTTCTGTGGATTCAAGAGCAGTTCAGCTGGCTGATCAGGGCTGCTACATAACTTGTGGGATCAGTGCAAAATGAAAACGTGGGCCCTTTGTTTAAAAGTTAAGAATTTCAAGACAGCAACAGCAGAGCAGGGCCCTCCTGAGTCTGTGGCCTGGGGTGGCTGCACAGGTGCATGCCCGCGAGCTGGGCCTGCTTTGGGGCTCCAATGTGGTGTAGACACTGGCCAGGGCTGCATCTTCTGAAGGTTTGACTGGAGCTTTAGGATTTGCTTGCAAGGTGGCTCACTCACCTGGCTGTCGGTGGGAGGCCTGAATCCCTCCCCATGTAGACATCTCCTCAGGGCCGTGTGAGTATCTTCAGGACATGGCCACGGGCTCCCCAGAGTGCGTGATGACAGAGAGAGAGAGAGACAGGAAAACAAAGAGAGACAGACAGAAAGAGACAGAGAAAGCCAAAGACAGACAATGAGAGAGAGAGGGAGGGGAAGGAGAACAAGGAACACAGTGCTTTTTTAACTCAAATTTTGGTAAAATATACATAGCATAATATTTGTCATATTAACCATGTTTAAGTGTACAGGTTAGTGGCATTAAGTACATTCACAATATTGTGTAACCATCACCACCACCTGCACCCAAACCTTTTTCATCACCTCAGTGGAAACTCTGCACCCATTAAACACTAACTCCCCCTTGTCCCCTCCCCTCAGTCCCTGAAACCATCGTTCGTTCTGTTTCTATGAATTTGACACTCTAGGAACCTCACAGATGGAGGACCATACAACATTTGTCCTTTTGAGACTGGCTTATTTCACTCAGCATAATGTCCTCAAGGTTCACCCATGTTGTAGCATATTGCGGAAGTTCCTTCCTTTTCAAGGCCGAATAATATTCCATTGTGTGTATAGACCACAGTTTGCTTATCCATCTATCTGTTCATGGACATCTGGCTTTTTTCTGCATGTCGGCTACTGTGACTAATGCTGCCATGAACATGGGTGTGCAAATATCTGTCTGAGCCCCTGCTTTCAACTCTCTGGGTGTATACTCCTCAGCAGGATTGCTGGACCACCCGGTCATTCTCTGTTTACCTTTTGGAGGCACCGCCGTGCCTTTTTATGATCTAGTCTAGGAGGTGTCACACTGTCACCATGCCTTATTCTGTTTATTTGGTGACCACACACGAGGGCGAGGGAGCCAAGCTCCCCTCTTAAATGAGGAGCATCAGAGACCTTGGATGCGTTTCACAACCGCCACGATGAACACGTGGAATGTCTGCTGGGCTGAGCCTGCACGCTGGGAGTCGGGTGCACGGAACTAGCCCCGAGCAGCAGCTGCAAGGCAGAGCCCCCCCAACCCCGGGGGTTTGGTTTCTCTTCAGAGACAAGGGGGGACCCGGGCAGGGGAGACAGTCGTGGCCCGGCCATGGCAGTGCTTGGTGTGGGGACACAGTGGGGTTTTTCCCAGGAGCAGGCCTGGGCGTCAGGAACCAGCATGACCCGTGAGGGCCTGGCCCTGGGCCCTCCACACAAACAGGCTTGTGTATGTGTTACCTCGAGTTGACACCCTCCACCCGGGTCTCAGGAATTTGCTGTTCAGCGCGTATTTATGGACATCTACCCCTTGCCAGGGAGGTCCCCAGAATGGAGACGTGACCGTGGGCAGGGTGGCATCTGCCCTCACCTCACTGGTAGGCCTTGGCCAGGAGCTCAAGAGGTTGCTGTTCAGCAGGCAAGCAGGTCCCAAACCTCTTGCTGCCCCCAGGGGCCCTGGAGTGACAGAGATTCAGCAGAACCTATGGCAGGTAGAATCTTCCACAGCTTGTTAAGCTGGGCCCAGCACCCTGTCGGGGATTGAGCAGAGCCTGTCAGCCTTAACTCAGAGGAGCACCCTCAGCCTCCTTCCAAGTTCCCCATAGCCTCCCTCAAGCCTCCCCTCAGCCTCCCACCAGCCCCCACTCAGCCTTTGCTCAGCCTCCTCCTAGCCTCCCCTCAGCATCCCCAGCCTCCATTCCTGCCTCCACTCAGTCTTCTTCAGCCTCCCCTCATACTCCCCTCCAGCCTCTCCTTAATCTCCCCTCAACCTCCCCCCAGCCTCTCTCCAGCCTCCCCTCTGCACACCACCCCTCTCTCCCCTCGGCTTGGCTCAGTGATGGCAAATCCCCACCTCCTGGTTTCTGGGGCTGGAAGTGCCCTCCTTCACTGGGTGTTCACCCATGAGCTGAGCAGGTGGGCATCATGGAGGACGATGGGTCTGGGATGGTGTCCTGCCAAGATGAGGCCAGTGCAGGAGGGGAAAGGGGAAAGGTTTCCAGTCTCCAGATGCTCAGGGCCCATGCTGCCATCCTACAACTGATCATATTTTTTGACACAGACAGCACAGGGGTCCAGGAAGGGTCCGAGAAGCTACTTGGGAGGGGCGGAGGCGCCCCCCATGAGAGGCCTTCAGCCTGGGACTTGGGGTGCAGGCCCTGGAGGAGCTGTGGCCCCAGAAGTGGGGCGTGTCCCTGGACAGCCTGGTCCCCTGTCACCGTCCTCACCCAGGGCTTCCAGATGCGACTCTCCTGGGTGCCGCTGGGGATTTATTTTTTTGCCGCCGCCTCATGTCACCCGCAGTTACTTACTGTTTTTTGTTTAAATCGATTCTATGACAACTCACTTTTTTACTTAACCCTGTCTTGTGAAATCATCAGTCTGATGATTTAGAGGTCTTTCTCTAAACCATAAAAATAATATGCAACTATTTTTCAAATGTAAAAAAAAAAAAAAACCAGGAATGTCCATGTACACATGGCTTCTACTGCCACACAGCCAGCAGGACCTGAAGCCGACCCCTCTCACCTGTCCTGGGGGGCAGCGGCCTGGGGACAGGGATGGCCTCTACTGGGAGGAAGGCCCTGCAGCACCCCAGCTGTATGGACCCCTGGGGCCCCCCGGAGGAAGTTGAATTCCCCTGCACAGGAGGAGAGACAGGCCCCAGGAGTGTCCTTGGTGGGTGCTGCCTGCAGGGGCTCGCCAGTGGCGGAGGGTGGGCCCCCGGGTCTTTCTCTGCTTGGAGCTCAGGTGGAGGCAGCTGGGGGTGGGGAGGCTAACCAGAGGAGCCGACCTTCTGAGCCCCACCAGAAAGGAGAGAGGAGGATGTGAGCTTCTGTTCACTCCTTGATTTCGCAGGAGAGTCCCAGAGGGAGGTTGCCTGGGAGCCGGGTCCACTGTGTGTTAGGGAGACGCAGGTCAGTGTGGGTGGCATTGGTGGGAGGTGCCGGACCTTGGTCCCAGGCGTGCACAGGCCAGAGGAAGGTGAGTGTGGGCTCTGCGTGGCTGGAGGCTTGCTGGATATGCCAGTGGGGGAGAGGTGACCACGGCCCAGGCAGCTGGTGGAGGACATGGGCCCTGGAAGACCTTGCTGTGTGAGGATGTAGCCGGGGTGGGGGTGAGGGGTAGAGGACAGAAGGCTGGACGGTGGGCCCTTGAGCAGAGACACAGAGCCAGAATTGGGAGGGGGAGACTGTGAGAGGGGCAGGCCTGCGAGACAGGAGACCCCAGAGCTGGTGCGGGCTCCTCCTCGGTGACCAGGCACCCTGGCTGCTCCGGCAGGGCTCGCCCTCAGGTGCTAGGCTTTGCTGGAGGTCAGGGGCTGCTGTAGCCAGATTGGGTTCCTGGCATGAGGACACTGCTGGCCAGGCCACTGGGAGGACCAGAGCTGGAGGAGGGAAGACGCTGGCAGCCCTTTCCCACCAGGAGAGGCTAGTGGAGCAGCAGCGCTGTGGGGTTCTGAGCCCCTGTTCACACTACTCCTCTATCTTTTGGGAGCTGTGTGATCCTCAGTTGGTCACTCAGCCTCTCTGTGCACCAGCTTCCTCATCTGCTGCCTCTTGGGATGGTTGGGACTGTTATGGATGAGCACACAAAGCGCTTAGAGCTGTGTCTGCGTCTGCAGCTCCTGATGCAAAGGGCAGAATCCAGCATATGGGGTGAGCGTCCAAAATGAGCTGTTGCTAGAACTGTTTGCGGTTTAGTGCCACGTGCATCTCCAGCTCAAGGGAAAGGAGGCAGTGGGGTTGTGTTCTTTGTGCTGAAATCCACTTTGATGTTCACTCACTCACTCATTCATTCATTCATCAAATCCTAACCAGCACCGACTCTGTGCTGGCCTTGTTCCAGGCTGAGGGGCACAAAGTAAACAGACTAAACCATGATGCGGGAGGACGTGGCTGTGGTGCCATCAGCCCCGCTGGTTCTGGAATCGGAGGTCAGGTCTGAACCTTTGGAAGTGATGCCTCGCTAGGCGAGTGGTCCTCTGCCCGGGCGTCCCTGCCTCAGCCTGTCCCAAGAGGCTGGCAGTGGAGCCTCGCTGTGCTCCTCTCCTGTGAAGCCCCTCAGTGGCTCCTTTTAGGGCCTAGTGTGTGAGCCCTTGTATCCCACGGCCCCCGCCCCTCCTGCCCCTCTCTGTAGTGTTTAGGAGCAGTGGACGCCCCAGCTGGAGGCTGAGAGAGTCCTGGGTCTCCCTCTGGCAGAGGAAAGGAGAGACCAGACAGTCAGAGGCTCCCTGGATGCTCGCCTGGGGCTGGCTGGCCTGCAGGGCCCACAGCTCTCCCCTCAGCTCTGCCCTGCCGCCGGCCTGGCTGGACCCTTCGGAGGCCCGTGCTGTGGGAAGCCCCGGGCTGGCCCTTGGCAGGGGGTGGGTTCCCTCTTTGGAGAGTTTACACAGTGGCTGGGGACCTGGACAGGTGTGGAGGCAGCCTTCCTGGTGCGGGTGGGTCCCGGGCTGCTGCCAGCCCCTCACAGCCTCTCCTGTCCCCACAGTGCGCCTCCACGACAGCATCTCCGAGGAGGGGTTCCACTACCTGGTCTTCGATCTGTAAGTGCCGGGGCGCAGGGCCTCGCCCTCGTCTGCCCCCAGCATCCGGCCCACCGCCTCCCTAGGCCCTGGCGGACAGTCCGTCCACCCCCGGGTCACCTGGCTCCCAGCTGTGCCGGGCCCAGCCTCCCTGGCCTCTCCTCGTTTGCTTTGCACTGGGGTATGGAGACCCACAGGGATGGGCCTGCCCTGCTGGGCCCTCTCCACGCAGAACAGGGCCCGCTGGAGGCTGGCAGGGGTTGAGGCGAGAGAGGAAGGGGCAGACCCCCAGAGGGACAGTCAGTGGCCTTCCTTCACCTTCCTTCCCTTGGGGTCCTCCTCACAGCTGGACGGGGGCACCACTGGCTGGCATGAGTGTGTGTGTGCGTGCGTGTGTAAGAGTGCATGTGTGTGTGTGCATCTGTGTATGTTGATGAGCATGCATGTGTAGGTGTCAGCATATGAGAGTTTGAGTGTGATTGCACGAATGTGCATGTATGATTTGTGGGGGTGTATACATGTGTGCATATGACTGAGCATTTGTGTGTGTTTATGAGCATGCATGTGTGGGTTTCAGCATGTGTGAGGGAGTATGTGCATGTGTGTGTGATTGCATGAATGTGTGATCTGTGGGTGGGTGTGCACGTGTGTGCACGTGTGATCTGTGGGTGGGTGTGCATGTGTGTGATTTGTGGGTGGGTGTGCATATGTGTGCGCATATTTGTGATTTGTGAGGTGCGTGCATGTGTATACACACGTGGGTGATTTGGGGGGTATGCATGTGTGCACATGCATGTGTGTACGTGTGTGATTTGGGGGTGTGTCCGTGTGTGTGTGTGTGTACACATGTGCAGCGGCTGAGTGAGGAGGCGTGAGGCCTGGGCTGCCTGTCCCTTCCTGCTGGCTGTGGAAGTGGCAAGCTCGTGCCCGTGCTCCTGACAGCCCTGCTCAGCAGTGCTACATTTGGCTGTCCCTGTGTCTGCCTCTCAGGACCTTGGAGTGGGCAGGGGCTGTAGGCTTTGGGCGGCCCCATTTGGCGTCTGGGCAGCTGCGTGGCCAGGGAAGCCCAGCCAGGATGCTGTTGCCACGGTGATGAGAGAAGCCTGCCCACAAGTGGGAGCTCTTCCTCCCTCAAGTGAGAGGTGCCTGGGCCATGGGGTGCAGAGGCCTGAGGAGCCCTCAGCCCACTTAGGTCCTCTGGTCAAGAGAGGCCGGGATTGTCCCTGCAGGGGCTTGGCCACCTCTTGTTGTCGCATAAAACACCACTTCAAGTCACCAGCCGGGTGGCCAAGGCTGACCTGGGACACCGCTGCCACCGCTGGGCCTAGGCTGTGGCCGGAAATGTCTGTCTCATGACCCCTATGGAAGTGGCAGGCTTGCTGCCACCCTTGTGTGCCCCCAGACCCACCAAGCTCCACCAGCCTCTTTCCCAGGAAATGTAGAGGCCACTGGGCTGGAGGGTGGCTGTGCCTGGGGCCCCTGGGGCCAACAGGTGCAGACAAGCGGGGAGAGAATTGGGAGGGGTGTGCATGTGTGTGCGTGTGCACATGTGTGCACGCGTGTGAGAGGTTCTTCTCCCTCCTGGTCCACATGACAGTGGGTGTGGGGAGAGGCTGTGAGGGGCTGGCAAGAGGAAATTGGCTTGTGTTTCTGGAGGGGAGGGCCTGGGCCCTGCACATTGTTCCCCCAGACCTCTGTGGGCCCCAAGCCTTCAGTGGCCCCAGCCCCCACTCTGGGAGACCCAGGACACCCCTGGGCCTCAGGCAGGTTTTGGGGTGAGGGGAGGGCCTGCAAGGGGGCTGTGGAGGGAGAGGGGAAGGGTGGAGGCCTCTGCAACTCTGTGGCCCCGGAATTGGGGAAACTGTTTCTGGCCGGGGTTGACATCGCCTTTACGAGGCCCCAGGTCCCCTTGGCAGTTTGCAGACTCTGTGGATTCGAGGGTTGACAGGTTTCCCCACTCCCCACACCTGGGAATCACAGGGACTTGGGGACCAGCCCAGGGAACAGAGGAAGGCGCTCCCCCGTGGGCCGTGGCTCCAGCCCAGAATCAGCCATATTGTCTGGCCGGGGCCTGAGGAGAGGGAGACGGGGGCAGATGCTGGTCTCCTGACCAGGCCCTTCGTGGCCAGCACCAAACTCCCCAGCTACCAATTCCCCACCCTGCAGCTCTGGACCAAGTGGCCCCAGGCGCCATCAGCACAGACTGGAGCCTCCTGTGGATACAGGACCCAGAGGGTCTGTCCCCAGCCCCAAGCAAGGCCTCCTGGGGGGCTCCCTGCATTCCTGCTGTGGCCCTGGCCAAGACCTGGCAGGCTTTTTGCCTCTGCCCTGTGCCTGCACTCGGGGTCTGCAGAACCTGACCTGTGAGCTGTGTGTGCCGAGATAAACAGTGAGTCCCCCTTTCCTGGGCTGGACCTAGAACTCCATCCTCCTGCTACGCACACGCATGCACACACACACACACACATGCACACACACACACACACGCACAGATGTGCACATAGGCACCTAGAATT
>NC_060274.1:40663226-40758587 GCF_021613505.1 Equus quagga | reverse complement strand
ACACACACACACGCACAGATGTGCACATAGGCACCTAGAATTTCATCATGCTACACACACACACACACACACACACACAGGTGTGCACATAGGCATGTGTGCATACACAGGCACACATGTGCACACATGCACATGAGCCACTGCCTCCCTTGGGTAGTCACCTACTGTGAGCCTCAGCCTCCTCTCATGGCAAAGTGGGACCCTAAAAGCTCCTCACTTCTGGAGTTGTTGGAAGGTCCAGTGGCATGGCAAGTATCTACCCTGGAGTGTGGGGTGTGTTAACACACAACACTTCCTCGTTTTTGTTTTTCTCCAACACTAAGAGAGAGCCTGCCTACACCAGGGCCACCAGTTGAGCAGTGCCCATGCCTTTGGTCACCCCTGCCATGTGCCAGCGCAGCCCTGGGTTCTGGGCACAAAAATGAGGCCAACCTAAGCCCCACCTTCGAGAGCTAATGGGAACTGAAATGCAAATGGAGAGACCACCGCACATGGGGCTAGGGTGCTGAAAGGAGATGTGGTCCCCCAAGACATGAGGAGACTCTGGACCACAGCAGGGGTGGGAAAGCTCTAGATGGAGGCTTCCGGCGGACCCAGAGCGTGTGAAGTGGGGCACCTCCCTGCTGCCCTGTGCATCTGCCCCTCACCCTGTTTCCTTCATCTTCTTGTCCACATCCACATTTCCCAGCCGGGGAACCCTGGGCAGCCCCAATCCTTTCTGGGTTCCCAGAGGCCCTCCAGGCAGTGGCTCCTGCCCTGAGGGTCTATCCTGACCGTAGGGCCCGAAGGCCACTCACTGGGCAGGAAGACCTGGCAAGACAGTGTGTAGACAGAGATCCCACTTTTCTCCTGGAAATGGGAGTTCCGACACTTCGCAATATCACCCACCAGGAAGGCCAGATCCGGGCATCATCTCTTCTGTCCCCTCTACTCTGTGTGGGTGCCGCATCTCTGGTCCTGGCAGGTTTGAGGAGGGGAAACCAGATCTTCTCAGGCCTAGAATTAGAGGCACAGGCCTGGGTAACACTGCTGAGGCCTGGGTCAAAGTCTTGTGCTGCCCACTCTGGGCAGGTCACTGAGATCATTGCAGCTCAGTTTTATGAGCATAAGAGTGCCAACATCACGGAGCGGGTGTGGACTAAAATGTTGAATGCTGCCATATGTGAGTAAGCACTTGGTAAGCTGTCAGTCCTAGGTGACAATGGCGATAGGGCAGAGGTGGTGGTGGTGGAGATGGAGGTGGCGGTGATATGTAGGAGGTGGCAGAGATGGAGATGGTAGTGTTGATGGTTGTGGAGGTGGAAATGGTGGAAGTGATGGTGATGACAAGCAGGAGGTGATTAAGATGGAGATGGTGGTGGTGGGGATGGTTGTTGAGATGGTGATGGTGGTGGTGGTGTTGATGGTTGTGGAGGTGCAGATGGTGGTGATGGTGATGACATGCAGGAGGTGGTGGAGATGGGGGTGATGGCGGTGGTGGAGATGGAGGTGACAGCGGTCTCCAGAATCCGTGAACTCTGTGTGCTTTTCCCACAGGGTCACTGGTGGGGAACTCTTTGAGGACATTGTGGCGAGAGAGTACTACAGTGAAGCGGATGCCAGGTGGGTGTGGAGCCCTCATACCATCCTGCCCCAACTTCTCCCGCCCACCCTTCCCTCACTCAGCCCCACTCCTGCCCCTCTGGCCCACGTCTGCTCCTGTGCGCATTGTCCTTAAAGTGGCCCGGGCAGATGGTCAGCTGGGTGGAGGTGTCAGCCCAGCCTCCGGCCCCACCCAGCCCTGCTGGGAGCTCTCTGAGCAGATCGAAGGAGCAGGAGGCAATTTTTTGTCCTTAACTAGCACAGCACGGAGGTGTGGCCCAGGTCAGGGAGGGGCCAGGCCTGCTCGGTCTCCCCTGGAGTGGCAACTGGCCCACGGAGGGGTGCTCTCCTTGCATGGCTGGTAGGGGAGAGCAGAGTGTGGTCGTGGGCCTCTTCCTGCCCCTCCCTTGGATGACTGACTATAGCCCACAATGGGCACCCCTGGGCAGCCCTTCCTGCTGGGGTCAGTCCTCGCTGGGGGATGAAGGGGACCAATGGCCTCAGAAATGCCCTCTGCTTCGTGGCTGCTGGGAGATGGCAGAGGCCCCCTCCCTGGAAAGGTAGGCCACCCATGGCCTGCTGTGGTCCATGCTCGTAGACCAGATGCCACCCTGATCCGTGACAGGAATGTCACCCCTGACAGTACATCTCAGCTCGGAGAGCGCTGAGGGTGGTGACTCCCTGCCCGCCCAGCACAAGGAGACACACATTTGAAAAAGAGAAAGACTGACAGTGGCCCTCTCTAGGCGGTGGAGTCTTAGATGCCTTTTAACTTTTTTATCTTCTTTGTCTATTTTTAAACTTTCCTTTAATGAATATGTATTACTTTTCTAATCAAGGAAAATGAATATTACTTTTTAAAGTAGCTTTTTGTGACTTGCTTCTGCACCCACAGGCAACCTTACCTGTCAGTGACTGCCTGAGTCCCTGTGAAAAGGTGTGAGTGGGTCCTGGTGCCACCTGGACCCCCCCCCCCAGGGTGGGGCAGCTGGAGGTGGGGTGGGGCCTGGCCTTCGAGCTGGGTGGGCTGGAGGGGGGCGGGGCCGTGGCTGTCCCTCTGGACACTACGGGATGGCGCAGGGCCACAGCTGATTTTCTGAGGGTCCTTGAGGAAGGACTGATTTTGCACAACAAACTGGGAGTGGCCTGTCCCCTTCACAAGCGGGAAGATGCCCTTTTAATTTCACTTACAAGGAAAGTAGAAAGTGAAAGGCAGCCACCCCTTCCGCTCTGCAGTGCTCTGGTGGGAGTGTCCTGAGTGTGGTGCCTGCCTGCTGGGAAGGCCAAGCGTCATGGCACCTGCCAGGGCAGGGGGCACTCTGGGGCTCACAGATGCAAGCCAGGTCAGGAGGGAAGGGTCCTGGGGGGCTGCCCCAGATCCAAGCCCATGGCCCACAGTCAGGACAGCGCCTGGACTGGACTCTCGCTCAGGACGTGAAGGGCTGCCTTCCATACCTGCCTCCAGCACCACCTGGCACCCCAGGGAGGTTCTTTGCGTTCACTGTTCTCTGTTCCCCTGCCTGGAACATCCTGCCCAGGCTCCTTGGTCCTCAGCAGCTCCCCCTTGGCTTGGAGCCCCTGGGCCCCTCTGCCTCCCCACAGTGCCTTTCTGCTGTGCCCGTGTGCCCACATCCAACCACAGCCCCCAACTCCTGCGGCCTTGGAGCTCCTGCCTTGCCCACCTGCCCCTCCTGCCTGCCTCCTGGCCTCCTCTTCTCCGACGCTTCCTCCTGCCCCTGGCCCCACCTCTCCACTCCTGGGGATCCCTCCTGCCCTCCTCGGACGGCAGGCGTCCTGACCCCCTCCTGGAGACCTGTTGAGGAGGGCTCCCCTGGAGTTTGGGGCCCCTTGGAACTGGCCCAGAAGAGATGGGGACTCTGAGCCGGGGCCCTACCCACAAACGTCTCGATCCACTCACAAACTCTGCCTTGCTCATAGACTGTGAGGAGGAGAGAGGGAATGAGGGGCGGTCTTGGGGAGCCCCCTCTAGCTGGCCCCACTGGTAAAACCCGTGCCCCAGGCTGCCTCTTTTCCCCGGAGTCCTGGTCCCTGGATGGAGTTGGAGACATCTTGTATTTGACCGTTGTGCTGGTGCTTCATCTTTGGGCAAGAGAGCCTGAGTCCCATGTGGACTCCCACGTGGGCGGTCACCCACTGGCATCGTCTGGAACTGTGGCGGACCAGGTGAAGGCAGGGGCAAGAAAGCCCCTCCTGGGAGAGCAGTGGAGTCAACCACGTTTCTGCGGGGGGACCCCCGCTGGCAGGGGTCAGCGGTGCTGAGGCAGGAGCCCAAGACCATCGGCTAGACCCAGGGAGGTGGGCGCCGCCCTCGCCAAGTGCATCAGCGACCGTTCCCGGGGCTGCCCGGGGCCGCACTGCTCAGAGCTGGGAGTCTGGCGAACTGTGTCTCTAGAGCAAGAGGAAGCCAGGCGGGGGTTGCTTTTCCGAACTCCTTTCTAACCGAGAAGGCTGAGATTCCTCTTCAGAGGGAGTGGGATGTTTATTTTAGAGTTTGTGGGGAAACTGAGGGGTCTTTTTTCAAACCTGGGAAAGCAAAGTTCAAAATACTTAGAATCCATTTTTCAAAATCCTAAAGAGCAATATGGTTCATGAGAGATGGTTAAAGGGGCCCGTAAGAATGCTGGCGTGCCAGGGCGGAGGTGGCGGAGGAGGGGAGGAGCACACCTGAGGTGGCGTCAGAGCCCAGACCGCGAGAATAACGTGCAAGAGCCGGCCTGCAACTGGAATGCCCCTTGGGAGCAATTCTGACCACAAAAGTGACTTTCTAAATTGTTCAGAGCATGAAAAAAAGCCTCACAAGGAGAATGGTACCATGCGAACAGAGGGCAAAGGGCAGGCAGGACCTGGCCTCATGTCCTCCAGGCCGAGGTCTCAGATGGAGACCAGGAAGGGCCTGGGAGGGGTCTCCAGAGGTCCCCGATGGGCTGCTTTCCAGACAGGGTGTCGTGTCCACCTGGTCTGCAGCCTGCAGAGGCCACTCCCATGTCGACCTGCGACGCTGTGAAGAATGGGGCCGAGAAACAGACCAGCACTTTTCTCTCGGGGAAACTGGTTTGCTTGGCAGCTCGTTTGTGAGCACTGGGGGCAGAGCCAGCAAAAGTCTGTGTCCTGCCAACACACTTCTCCATCTGGGTGACCATGAGTGCCTTGAGCAGGGCCTGTGGGACGAGGGGACAGGGTCTGTCTGCAGAGTTGTAGAGCTTCGTTTCAGCCATGCAGGCCAAGTCCCAAGATGCTGTGGAGAGATGTAGGCCAGCTGCTGACTCCGCAGGTGCAGTCACTGCATCTCTGGTGCTGATTGGGCCCTGCAGCCCCAGGAGGGGACATGGAGGAGGGCAGGGGCGCAGCCCACACCCATCCAAGCCGATGGATCCATCGGTGCCACGGCAGATGGATTTGTGGGTCCACCAAACGTTTGGGGAACATCTCCCTACATGGCAAGGGTTGAGGACACATGGAGAGGAAAGAACTGACATGTGCCTGTGGTCACAGAGGCCACAGTCCAGTGCAGAGACGGAAGCTGCCCACACACCCACATGGAGAATGTGGCCACTGGGCATGCCCAACACAGACTCCAGAAGGCGTCCTCCAGGGGAAGATAGAAGTCGGGCTTGACCCTAAGCTCAACCCAGATTGGCAGCAGTCTCAGCAGGTCAAGGTTGGAGCCAGGTCACTCTGGGGCTGGCCAAGAGCAGCTGGAGGCACAGGAAATGCCAGCTTGTGGGCTGTTAAGGCCGCTGATGCCCTGGGCAAGGGGCAGGGGTTCCGTGGGGGTGGCAGAGTCCCCAGTTGGGCACATGGACGCAGACCCCAGGGCAGAATCAGGGTCTGGCTGCAGCAGTGCATGCAGGGGCTGGTCCGCTGGAGGGTCAGGCAGGCCCCCATGTGGGGTGCTGTTGTGTGCGGGCATCACTGCATGAGTGAGCGCTGACGGATCCAGCACTCCTCTCCAGGGCTCTGGGTCTGTGAGTGGAGATGGGAGACCAACATCCCCAATGTGTGGCCTCCACCTCTGCCCAGCTGTCCTCACCTCGGAAGAGGGGCCCTCGAGAGCTTCCCAGACCCCACAGCTGAGCTCTGCCCACTGGTATAAGGCCCCTGGACGAGCTGCTTCTGGTGGGTCAGCCCGTGGTGGGGACTGAGCCCGTGTCTGCAGGAACGGGGGCTGGCAGTGGCTGGACGTGGGGTTGGGGCAGGGATGAGGATCAAGAAGGACGGTTCCAGAAAGATGAGGGTGTTACGGGAGGGGCAGAGGTAGGGAGGGAGGCGCTGGGAGCCGGTCAGGCAGAAGAGCCCAGGGCACAGGACAGGAAAGCCCAGGACAGGGGACAGGAGAGCCCAGCTCGTCGTGAGGGCTGTGGTTCCAGCCCTTGGTGGCATGGGAGGGGAGGGACTGGGAGGGGCTATCTCACGAAGGATTGGGCCAGGCTCCTCTGACCCCCGCAGACCTTGGGAATCCAAGATTGTTAGGATGTGCTGAGGTCTAGGTCCGCAGGGTGTGCTTAGTTTACTGTTGTTGCAGTGGGTGATGGTCTCCAGACGTGGCCAGAGCTATTTAAGGAAGAGGGCTGGTTCATCACCCCCTCTCTGAGTTTACCGTTAGGAAAGCAGGGGCCCCCTCCAGCTGACCCTCAGTCACCCCACAGGGTCCAGCTGTGGCAGGAGATCTGAAGGAACCTGCCTGTCTCTCCCTCGCCCCAGCCCAGAAGGGCCGTGACCAAGATCCTAGGTGGTGGGCTCCAGGTGGCCTGTGGCCTCTGGTCTCCTGCAGCTGCCACGGCTGCAGGGGTGGTGTAGGATCCCAAGGGGCCTGTGCCTGGCTCTGGGGACAGCTGGAAACTGGACACCTGGGGCCACAAGGTCTCATGTGTGCCGGGACTAGGGGCATCTGGGTCTGATGTGCAGGGGACCTTGCTGAAGCAGAGGGGTTGGAGGTGCCTGGGGGCAGCCCGGACCTTCCCTCCAGTAAGTCATACCCTGGAAGACCTGGGACTTCTTGACCTGCAAAGAAGCCCCTGGCTCCGGGTCCCAGGCAGTGCCAGGCTGCCCACTCGCCAGGAGAGCTCCCGGGCCCCCAGGGTGCTATGGAGCTGAGCTGTCCAGCGTTGCAGCCAGCAGCCAGTGTGGACGTTTCAGTTTGTTAGAATTAAATAACACATGCTCCAGTCAGAAGGGACTGGTGGCTGAAGCATCAGCAATGCCCCAGAACAGAGCAAGGCCCCAGTGCCCGGGGCATCACCCCCACACCGCAGCACCCGACTGCCCTCTCCCCCTTGCCATTTCACCTCTATCCTTTCCCTGCCTGCCCCCTCTTCCCAGCCAGCCTTGCAGGGTGTGAGCTCAGCCCTGGCCTCCCTCCCAGGGCACCTGGCTTAGGGTCAGGCTTGACCAGCATGAGCCTGGGGAGGGACGCACCAGAACAGGGATGTTTCTTATGAGTGTCACTTCCACGGGCCTGACCAGAGGGGTGGGTGGGGCTGGGGGTGCAGAGGGGCCTGGCCGTGCCTTGTGCTGACCTGTGGGGGTGAGAAAGGGGCCCCAGAGGTGCCCCTCTGGCCAGCATCTCCTCTCTGGGGTGACAGGCAGCACCTTGATTCCCTGCTTCCCTGTGGCCCCTGCCAGGCTGGGGACCCCACCCCAGTACCACATAGCACCCCAGTCCTGCACCTCCGCCCACCCCTCAGGGCCACTCGCACTAATGCGCCTGCTGTTTGCCGCAGTCACTGCATCCAGCAGATCCTGGAGGCGGTTCTCCATTGCCACCAAATGGGGGTCGTCCACAGGGACCTCAAGGTGAGTCCCCTACCCTGCTCTGTGCCAGGTCTCTGTTGTCTGTACCTGCATGTCATGTAAAAGGGGGCCCTGAGGGGGGCAGTGCAAGCACCAGGAGATGCTGTATACATGGGGGGACATGTGCATGTGTGTATGTGTGTGCATGCATGTGTGAGCACGTGTGAGAGCCTGCACGTGTGTGCACATGAAAGCCTGTGTGTGTGTGTGTGTGCGTGCGTGCACGCATGGCTGTGTGTGTGCGCATCCTCCCAACACCTCTAGGCTCCAGGGCTGAGAGGGGGCAGTTGTCAAAAATTAGCCTATTAGCACATGTCCACTTGTGGTCTCACTTTCTGGGCTCTGGTTGAGATGCAGACCTGGCAGGCGGGACACAGGTGATGTGTGTGTAGGTGGGGCTGATGCCTTGGGAACAGGGGGAGAGGGGCCAGGCTCAGTGGCTTTTGAAAACTTCCAGCCCTTTCTCCGAGTCTCTGTGGCCCTTGGCTCTGCTCTGGGTAAAGTGGCTGCAGACTATTCAAAAGAAGCTTTGTCACCCCTGGGGCACAGTGTGGAGGGAGGGCCCTCAGGAGGAACAGCAACACTCACTCCTCCTCCCTCCTTCATCTCCTCTTCCTCCCCTTCCCTCCTCCCTCCACCACCTCCTCCTCCTCCACTTCCTTCCTCCTCCCCTCCTCCCCTCCTTCCCTCCTCTTTCTCCTCCCCCCTTCTCCTCCCCCTTCTCCCCCTCCTCCTCTCTCCTTCTCTCTCTCCCCCTCTCTCCTTCTTTCCTTCCTCCTAATCTCCTCCTTTCTTTGATGCCAGCTTTCTCCAAGGCTGGGTTTGGGTCAGTTTCTTCTCTGGAGAGGGAACCCTGGGCCTTTCATCCCTGCTGCGAGATCCTTTGGTGGCCCTTGAGACCATTTCTTCCCATGGGTGCTCATGCTGAGTGGGGTCACGCCTTCCCTGGGCCATGGAGGGGTGTGTGTGAGCTGATCTTTGTGGGGCTGCTCTGGGATGGTATCACACAGAATCCTCTCCTGTGTCCTTCACGTGTTCCCGCTTGCTCTGCACATCCTGTGTGGTTCTTGTCCTTTTACCTGCCAGCCAGGCCTGCCTCCTCTGTCCACCTGTCCCATAGGTCCTGCCCTATGTCACCGTGTCTTGTCTGAATGGCTTCACTCAGGGCCTTTGGGAGGAGGGGCCACAGAGGAATGGGTACATGTCTCCACCTTGTTCCTGGACCCCAAGATTCATAGGTATGATGAGGGGGTCAGAATCCTAGTTGAAAAAGACAAAAAGAAAAAAGGAGTCTGTCCTCCCTCCCCCACCCCCCGCCCCAACGGTGTGGGGGGCCGCACTCTAGAAAGGACCCATCGTCATGACTGAGACAGCCCCTGGGAGCGTCCCGTGGTGGGTTTGCTGTCGTCCAAGGTTGGGGGGGTGGCGCCATCCCAGGGTGGAGCCCAGCCCGCCCACCCAGCTCCCCACGGCTCCTGAGCTCCTCCTCTGGGGCTGGAGTGAGGGCTCGTCTCCTCTGGGGCGGGGCCTCTGGTCTGCAGAGATCAGGTCCTGCCCCCAGTTGCTTTCCCCGCCCATACCATGTCAGACTTGGTGATGTGGGGTGCACCGGGGAGGTTGGGGTCCCCCTTCCCACTCACTTTGGCAAAATCAAGATGTTCAGGGCCCTCCAGGCCATGCTGGGTGGGCAGGGTCGCGTCCCCAGCGTGCGTCACCTTGGGGGCGGGGCCTCATCGGCCAGCGGTGTGGGCTGGGAGCAGCTCTGGTTTCTGCCACGTGGGCCTGGCATACTTCATCGCCTCTAAGGGCCGCTCGCTGCATTCTGGCACCGCAGGTTTGCCAGCAGTGTTAACATGGTTTGCTGGTGGCGTTTGTCTTTCCTGGTGGCACTAAAGTGGCAGTGTGGTCTTAGCCAGCCTGCCTGTCAAGAGGGCAGCCTGGTGAGGGAGCCGAGGGTGGGGGGAGTCCCCTGGCAGTCAGGGACGAGGAAGTCCAGCACCTGCGAGCTCTGAGTGCTGACCGCTGGGAGGTGATGAGGCCGGTGGGACAGGCTGGGATGGTAGGTGCCCAGTGTACAGGAACTGTACCCATGGGCCCTCAGGGCCAAATGTCTCCAGTCAGGGGACAGCAGCCTTCTTGGTGCTCCAGCAGGACAGGGGGCGAATGTCCTTCCAACTTGAGCAAGGGCGCTGCTCCCTAAGGCAGGGAGGCGTGGGGGGGGGGGGGGAGCCATTCCCAGCTGTGGGTGCTGGACAGGCGTGTGGTCAGAGCAGGCGCCTTGCACCCAGCTCTTGGGACTTGGTAGGTGGGTGTCCTGCAATGCCCATGCTGTGGGGGCCCTTGGTCGTCCCTCTTTGCCCTTTAGGGGTCGCCATTCAGCAGGAAATGTCTGAGCCCCCCAGCAGGCAGCCCCTCCACCATGTCTCTGAGCAACCAGACAGGGGGAGAGGGGGGGCTTCCCTCCTCTCCTTCCCTCCTGCGTGGCCTGCCAGGGCTTGTAGGGTGCGCTCAGTTTGGGTCCCAACGCCCCCAGGTTCATTGTTGATGGGTGTGAGGGATCCGAGCTTGCACTTTGAGAGCCAGCTTCCCTTTTCAAGGCTAGGGCTCCTGTCCTTGCCCTAGGAGGGGGGATGGGCTGTGGGGTGCAGGCCCAGGGTCCCGGGACTCTAGGGTGTGCCAAAGACGAGGGGGCCCACAGGGTGTTGGCGTGCTGGAGGAACACCCACGTGGTGGGAGCTCAGATCTATGAGCCTCAGTTTTGCCCCCCTCCCTCCCGTGACATCCCTGGATGTAAACCACTCGCCCTCAGCCAGTTGCCTTACCTGCAGCCCGAGAACCTGCTCCTGGCCAGCAAGTGCAAAGGGGCCGCGGTGAAGCTGGCAGACTTCGGCCTGGCTATCGAGGTGCAGGGGGACCAGCAGGCCTGGTTTGGTGAGTGTCTGACTGGCAGGACGGTGGGAGGTGTCAGCCGCGCCCCCCCCCCCCGCCCCTCATACCCCCCTTTTTCCTCTCACTAGGGTTTGCTGGCACACCGGGCTACCTGTCCCCAGAGGTCCTGCGTAAGGAGGCATATGGCAAGCCGGTGGACATCTGGGCATGTGGTGAGGACAGTGTGCAGGGCAGGGGGACGCCGAGGGGAGTGGTGGAGGGAGCCCCACTGCACTTGCCCTGTGTCAGACCCACCCCTGGGCTGCCTCCCAGCCAGGAGCCCTCTCCCAGCCCAGACTAGAATTGCTAACCTGTCCCTGGCTGTTGCTGAGATGCCCACCACCCCAGTGCCCGCCCTGTGCTCAGCAGAGAGGTCTGGGCCAGAAGGAGCAGCAGGTGCCCAGATGGAGGGGTGGGGGCCACGCAGACCACCCTGGCAGGACTGCTTCCTTTGGCAGGGGGCTTTCGCAGTGGCGGGTGCTGGCTTCGGGCCTCCCCTGTGAAGTGGGGTGAGAGTGTGGCAGAGATGAGGGCATTGTTTATGCCATTCTGCTAACATGAGGGTGTCCAAATATTGACACATTGACGCTGGCTGCAAGGGGACGCTTGAGGACCCCAGTGTCCTCGTGGGGTTCACTGGCTTCAGGAGGAACCCCCATCTTAGCCGAGGCCAAGGAACTGGCTGAGGGTCCCATAGCTATTAAGTGCCAGAGTGAGGCAGCTGACCCCCTGGGATCACACAGTTGACGTCATGTGGCAGTGTCCACCCACTGATGTGTGGCTGTGCTTGTGCGCTCCATGGGACGCGGGGACTGGCTTGGGCTGGGCTGCGGGGGCTGTGGGGTGGGGGCAGTGCAGGGAGTGGCGGCCTGGGCACAGGCTGTAGGATGGGGGTGGCAACATGAGCCCATGCCCTTGGCCCTCCCCAGGGGTGATCCTGTACATCCTGCTTGTGGGCTACCCGCCCTTCTGGGATGAGGACCAGCACAAGCTGTACCAGCAGATCAAGGCCGGCGCCTACGACGTGAGTGAGGGACCCCTCCTGACCCTGAGACAGGGAATGGGTGACACCACCTGCATCTCAGAGTCTGGCTGGGATGAGACCCCTTGGGAAGTCCGGCTCCTGCCTGAGGAGGGGGCTTCAGGCTCTGCTATGTGTTGTTTCCTCTTCTAGTTCCCATCCCCTGAGTGGGACACGGTCACTCCTGAAGCCAAAAACCTCATCAACCAGATGTTGACCATCAACCCTGCCAAGCGCATCACAGCGCACGAGGCGCTGAAGCACCCGTGGGTCTGCGTAAGTTGCCTTGGCCGTGGACCACCCTGCGGGTTGATCCTGGGGTCTTGTCCTTGCTCCCAACTGGTCCCCTGGTTTCCTGGGTGCTGCTTGGGCTGTGGCTTGGGACACGCTGGTGGGTTTGCAAGGTTCAGTCCCTGGGAGGAGAGGCGCTCCTTGGGTAGAGGACACCCAGTCCTGTGTGTGAAGGGACAGGCGGGCAGGGAGCATGAGTGGTGGGGGGAAGGACGGGGGTGGAAGGTTTGGGGGACAGGCAGGCACAGGGGACAAGTGGCCTCACCCTGCAGTGGGTGGCTGGTGGCTCTTGACATGAGGGCCCCGGCTGCCTGAGCCCTGCTGCCTGAGCCTCCCCTTGACCCTCTCTTTCGAGCCCCTCGGGGTCAAAGCTGACGCCTCTCGGGCTCCTCACAGCGAGTGACAGCCCCTCTCCCCACAGCAACGCTCCACGGTGGCCTCCATGATGCATAGGCAGGAGACTGTGGAGTGCCTGAAAAAGTTCAACGCCCGGAGGAAGCTCAAGGTGAGATGCCCCCGGCGCCCAGCCCCTTGGGCCTCACAGCGCACGGAGCTGCCTGTCCCCTGGAGGGCCCCTCCCTGCGAGCGGCTGGAGGGGTCTGGCAGGCCTGGGGACCGGAGGCTGTAGGGGAACCAGGCACCATCCCAGACCAGACAAGTCAGGTGGACTTAGTCCCAGCTTGGGAACACCACCGACGGGGCCCCAGACATGGGCCTGGTCTCCAGGTGCAGAGCGGGCCCCTCCTCAGCTACCCATGCCCGGGACTCCATACCTGGGGCGCCCTCTGGTTGGTCACGCTCTCTTTAGTGTGAGCGAGTTGGGAAGCTTCTGACCTGGGCAGGTTTGGTAAGAACAGCAGCCTTAGTGCGAGGGAGGTGGGCAGAGGGACTGTGGGAGGGAGGTGGGCCCTGGACAGGGAGGCGCACCTGACAGAAGCCATCTGGCGCCAGGCCCATTTTCCCTAAAGGCTGGTCTGAGCTGAGGGCAAGTGCCCAGGCCTGGCCCGGGGCCCCCTGCTGGTCTCCCCAAAGCGCATCCGTGGTGCAGGCCCCCTCAGTGCTCTGGGCCAAGGGCGCATGTGGACGTCCTGGTCAAGGAGAGGAGGGGCTGTGGGGAGAGGCAGACCCCCTAAGGAGCCATGGGGACTGGCGTGGTTGGTTGGCACTTTAGAGCCCAGGACGTGTCACTGTTTTTTTCTGGAAGTAGTGGCTTGTCTCGTGCAGCTCGTGAGTTTGCAGAATTCTCACCTCTCTGCAAGGCCGTGACCTGAGCTGTGCCAGGCGCCCACAAGCTGAGGGCCGGGTGGGTCTCCTGGCTGGCCGACGGTCCTGGCCTCAGCTGTGCGTTTTCTCCCCAGGGCGCCATCCTCACCACCATGCTGGCCACGCGAAATTTCTCAGGTGAGAACAGCCTTCTCCAGGAAGAGCAGGCCTGCGGCGGAAAGGCTCCCGAAGAACCTGCCGCCAGCGCCCGCCCTTTCTTACCCGCTGGCCCCTCTCCTGCCCTCCGAGACCCTGGGCCACAGAGAAGGCCTGGGCTACCTGGCCGGGCCCCCTCTGAGGGGCAACACCCAGAGTCCGCCCCCACTGGCTCCCGGAGGGCCCCCGGCACTAGCCCCTGTCCCTACGTGTTGGATCTCTGTGTCCTCGCCTGATGCCCCAGTGTCCGTGCTGCCCGCCCGGCCCCTGCTCCGTGTGTCTGTCAGGTGTGGTCAGCACCTCTGTGGCCCCGTTGTCCTGAATCCTCTGAGCCCCCACTTTGTGTGGAGGTGTGAGGCGCCAGGACCTCTCTGCTGCGCTCCAGACACGCTGGCGGCCGCCCGCCCCGTCACTGAGGGTGGGCAGGGCTGGGGGCGTGCGGCCGCTCCGGGGGGGTCTGTCAGCAGCCCCGAAGCCAGCAGCCCTGGCAGGCCTACCGGGGACAGCGTCACCCGAGTGGGGCTGGCCGCCCACTTGCTGTCCTGTGGCTTGTCTGTCGCCTGCGACACTGGTGCGGGAGCGTCTGTGGTCCGTCCTCTTGTTCGTTTGCATCCGGCACCCCCATCCTGTTACTCTTGCTGTGATACTGTGCTGCCGGGATAGGGGGCATGCTGTCACACCAATGCTAATAGGACCTGTCCTGTCTGCACGCCTGGCTGGGCGCTGAGAAGCCCTGCTGGGGTTTTCTAAGGAGAAAGGAGGCGAATGCTTTCAATTGTCAATCGGTCTCCATCTTGTTTTCACTCTCCTGTGAAAGGGGTTCTGGAACCATCCGTCACCTAAACCTTGACTCTAATCTTCTTCTGCTTCCTTTGTCTCTTCTCTTCCCTTACCTCACCCACCCCGCGTCTGTGTCTGCCCCTCCCTCGTCTCTAACCCGGTGCTAACAGTGGGCAGACAGACCACCGCTCCGGCCACAGTGTCCGCCGCGGCCTCCGGCACCACCATGGGGCTGGTGGAACAAGGTAGCTGTTGTTGACCAAGGTCCCGCCTGTCGGCATGCGGCTCCCCTCGCTGCACGTGGCCGCCGGCCGGGCCTCGAGAGCTGCCCTAGAGGCCCCGGGAGCCCCCGCTCCCGCCGAGGACGTGCCCCGCAGGGCCCACCCCAAGGGCAGGGAGGCAACCCCCACTGTACTATTGGCCTCAGGCCCCACCTAGTAAAGGAGGGGCTGGGTAGGTGACCCCTAAACTGCACCTTGCCCACATGCATTTGACTGAACCCCTCCATTCCTAGTCCCTGAGTCTGGGATCAGGAGACCCCTCTGGTCAGAGTCCTTTGCTCTCTGAGGCTTTCTCCCCACTTGTCCATCATGACCCCTGTTTACAATGACCTTCACCACCCATAGGAAGCTTTGGAGCTGCTTCTGGGGGTCCCAATCCTGAGTGGGGGATCCTGGGGAGAAGGGCATGGAGGCAGAGACTCTGACCAAGAGAGCCTACTCGCCACCCCCATCCACTCGTGGCCTGGCCCACACCCACCCCAGGGACCCGCTTGGCGCTCCCCGTCGCTGGCACAGAGCCAGTGGTCTGTGCTGGGTTCCACACGTGCATGTCTACCCTGCGAGCCCCAGGACCGGGGCCTCAGCCGCCCTGAGAATGACTTAAGGCCTCCTCTTGGTTCTTTGACAAGGCCCCCTTCACCTCATCCTAAATCTGTGAGTGGAGAGGCTGGTTCTGCCAACCTGCTCCTGTGGGCCGTGAGGGGCAGACCTCCCCGGAGGCCCAGGCCAGCTCCCTCACTCCCACCTCTGACCTCGGTCAGACCCCGTGATGGCTAGCAGACCCCAAGACCTCCTAGTGGGCCCAAGGCCCCAGCTTGAGCCAAGGGTAATGCAACTTTAGGTGGGCAGAGCCAGCCACAGCTGAGGGCCGACCCTGGCGCTCCCCAGAGCTGCAGGGCCTCAGCGAAACCCTGCATTTCCTGCTGGGGCCTCAAGCATCAGCTTGGGACAGGGCACAGCCCAGACCCTCCCAAGCCCAGACCCTTTTTTTCCTGCATGTCCACCCTAGACCGCACAGGGTGCACAGCTCTGCCCACCCAACCAGAGAACCTCAGCGTTCCTGGCCTCCTCCTCCTGGGGTGTCAGGGCAGGACCATCCTCAGGGAGGAGGGTCTGTGCCCCTCCTGTGAGTCCAGTGGACATGTCCAGCAGGCAGACCCCAAGGGTCGTCCTGAATCAGCTTCACATTACAGGGCTTTCTGGAGCACCTGAGGGCAAGGAGGGGCAGGGGGTCAGGGAACGGTGAGACTAGGGGCTCCTGGCGAACCCTCTTGCCCAGGGACAGTGAGTGAGGCAGGCACCTCTGAGCCGCTCTCTGCCCGGGGCTCCTGCCTGCAATGCCCGCCTGCCTGCAAGTGGATGTGGGGCGACGGTGCATGAGGCCACGTGCATGTGCGGCTCTGCCCTGGGAGCCAAGAGCCACTCTGTCCTGGGGGGTGGTCAGTGCATGTGGACAGAGCCCAGCATGGCTGTCCCTGGGTGACCAGCTAGGGGATGAGGCAAAGGCTGGGCCCTATGGGCTGAGGGACCCCCCTGCTAGGTGAGCCCACCTCAGCTGGCCGCGCCAGACCCAACAGGCATAGCAGATGGGGGTCTCAGTTCCAAGGCCATCACTGCTCCATGGATGACGGCCTCTGGGGAGAGCACCCCTCAGCTAGCAGAAGACCGGGGGTCCTTGTAGAGATGTTGCAGTTCATCAAAGCACCCTGATCAGGTCCCACTTGGCCTTCATCGAGAGGAGACTCAGGGCGAGCTGTGGGGTAGCAACGATGGCCGGGCCCTGATGATGCCTGGTGAAGTGGGGTGGGGCAGAGGGTCTCTGCTTGTCTCCCAAGGGTCTGGGGCACCTGTGCCTACTCGGTCCACCTTGGCTCCTGCTGTGTATTAATGCGTTTCACTTAAGAAAACCCAAAGGAGGCTCCCCAGTATGGACGGGATTCTGGAGTTGGTCCAGGACAGAGATGGGAATTTCCAGGAAACGCGGCAGCCAGGAGCTGTGCTCAGGAGGGGTCCGGCCATGCGTCCGTGCTGTGCCCAGACATGCGCAGGGTGTGGTTAAAAGAGGTTCCTGAGGAGGAGTGTTTGGGAATTGACTAAAAGGACAAGTGTCTGCAGCAGGGCTGCCCGGAGCCTGAGCCACCGTGGTGGCCATCTGAGTCCCCAGAGGGACCTTTGTCAGGGAGCAGAACTGTTCCTGCTTCAAGTAGCACGGTCTGGAATGCAGTTTTGGTAGACTCAGGGACTGAAGGGGACCTTCTTAAGACCCAGGACTGTCCCTGGGTCTCTGTCCGCCTCCGCCCAGGGCCTGACCCAGCGGAAGACTGGGCAGAGCCGACTGCATCTCCGCTGAGGGTGCCGGGCGGCCCCGGCCGGACCCTTCAGACCAGCACTGGCTTGCGTTGGTTCTGCCTCAGGGCCAGCTGAGGGCAGTGCTGGCCAAGGCTGCAGGGCTGTGGGGTTGACTCTCCCCAAACCGCCAGTCCTAAATTGGGGGATGGGGGTCAGTGTGCTGCCTACTCAGCTCCCGCTCAAGCGCCTTCAAGAGGGGCTGGATCCCTCTTTCCTCCAGGCCCCTGGGCGGAACCCGTCTCCTGGCTGTGTCGCAAGCTGGCCGGCCAGCACTGGCAGGGTCCCTAGAGACCTCACTCAGCACAACTCCCACTGTGGGGGAGGTGGGGCTCTCCCTGTGTGCCAGAGGTGGGGACAGGAACCAAGAGGTGAGGGGCTCTGCTGATCAGGAGCGAGGCTGCAGGTTGGCCTGTCCCTCTGTGGTGAGTTACAGGGAAGGACATTGTAGCTGCCACCAGGGGAGATTTTTCACAGACCCTGCAGTGGGACCTGGGACAAGAAGATGGCATTTCTGGTCCTGGGATACCCTTGCGGGAGGGCTGCCAGGGCGTCAGGGCATGGTCCTGTGTCCGGCCTCACCAGGCGGGGCCTCGCCCTTGGGAGGATGAAATGCAGGGGGGGCAGGCCTGGGGAGCGAGGGAAGGGATGGCCTACGCTCGCTGGGATCCTGAGATGCTTCTCATGGGGTGAGGCCCACTGGTCGAGAGGGATGGGCCGGGAGTCAGGCTTCTGGTTGAACTCTGCCCCGTGGAACCTGGGAGGGAAACTTTTGAGAGAATTGACGGGTCTGTGTGGAAGGAAGGCTGGGAACCGAAACCCAGCCCAGTGTGGCGGTGCTTGGACAGCCCCGCAGGGCCCTATGCTGACTGCAGCCACCCATGTCCCCACGCAGAAGCTGGAGGGCACGGTGGAAGGTGGGCAGCAGGCAGCCGCCCAGCAGCCTGGGACCCAGCTTGGTCCTGCACTGGGGACTCTCACCAGTGGTTCTCAAACTGAAGCAGCGTTGGGATCCCCTGGAGGGCTTGGTGAACAAATGCCAAGGCCACCCCCAAGTTTCTTCCTCAGGAGGTCTGGGGCGGGCCGGCTGATGCTGATGCTGCTGATGGGGGACCCCACTTTGAGAACCACTGGGTCTTTCTGGGTCTAAGTGTGCTGTCTGGCCCCTGTGCCGGCCCGAGTCAGCAGCCTCCGGGGATGTTCCTGGCAGGAAAGGGTCCCGGCTTGGTCTCTCCGAGCAGGCGGACTCGGCTTCAGGGCTGGCCAGCGGGAGCCTTTGGAGCCAGCAGTCGGGGCTGTGCCCCGAGCCTTCCCGGCCTTGGGCCTGAGGTGAGGGACTCTACCCCTCCCTGCTTCTCTAACTGTACCAGGCCCCCTGGGGCACTGCTTGGCTCAAGGGTGCGGGCGGGCCGCCAGGCAGGACTGGCTGTGAGTCCTGGGCTGCAGACTGGAGCTGCCTGAACCCACACAAATCTTGTTTTCTCTCTCTTCCTTCCTCACTCTCTCTCCTCCCTTCCTCACCTTTCCTTTTCTGTAAGGTAAGCTGACTTCGGTTTTCTTCTTTTTTTTTTTTTTTTTTTTTTGCAGTTCTGTGATTAAATGTAACTGCTATGGAGGGCACAGGTGCTGGGGTGCCGAGGGACTCTGGGGGGGTGGCAGGTCAGGGCCTCCGATGGAAAGGCAGGCAGGTTGGCAGTCGAGGGGGAGGCAGAGCCAGGCCCACCCTGACCTCATCCAGGGAGTGCTGGGGTGAGACGGGTGTCTGCTGGGCCTGGGTGGAGGGACGATGGGAGGCTCAGATGCGGGTGGCCCTTTGTACCCTCCCTCACATGTGTCATTCTGCTGACTATACTCAGAGCCCAGGGTCCTCTGGAGCTTGTGGGCAGAGGCCTGTGTTGGCCCCAGCCAGCATGCCAGAGCAAGGCCAAGAAGTGACCTGAAGGCCAGGGCTGCCTGGCGGTTCAGGAGGGAGAGAGAGGCTGCCCCTTGGGTGCTCTGAGCCAAGAGGCACAGCCCAGGGCTTGGCCATGGGGGCAGAGCTCTGAGTCCTGTTGGCCAAGGGAGGGGACTAGGAGGCCAAGAGCAGGCACCTGAGACTGGGACAAGCTCCTCCCTATATTGGTGGCCAGCTGCGGCCCACCCACCCTTGCCTGAGCACATGGAGAATTATGGAGGGCTGCCCACCGCCCAACCTCGTGCCCCGTCTGTCCCATGTTCCCATGGAGGGTGGGGCAGTGCCCTGCTTTCCTCTTAGCAGAGCTTGCATGCTTTCCGGAAGCCAAGGGTCCCAGGTGGGAGGAGAAATCTTAGTGTCCTCCGGAGTCGTGGAGGACGGTTGGGGAAAGGGCCTGTCCTGGGAACAAGGGTCCTCGGGCAGCCCTGGCTGGGCCCCCCCCCACAGGCTTCTCCCAGGATGGCCCTGCTCAGAACTGGGCACAGACTCACTCTGTCCCCTGCTAGGCAGAAAAGCCACCTCTGCCTCAGGACCTTGGGCTGCCTGCTGGCTCGCTCTTGGGATAGAGGTCACAGCCGCAGCGCCTTGAAGCTCGGGCTGCCTCATGCCGAGGGCCATGGGCTGCAGCGGCCAGAGCCCCTCACTCATAATGCCTGTTTCCTCCCACTGCAGCAGCCAAGAGTCTACTCAACAAGAAAGCAGACGGAGTCAAGGTGAGGCTGGGGGCCTGGGGTCTGGAGCCTGCAGCTTTGCCCCATCCCCGAGCTCCTGCTGGCCCCTCCCCAACACTGGGGCCCAGGAAAGGGTGTAGTCCCCCCATTCTCCTCCTAATGGCTCCCCTTCTTCTCTCCGCAGCCCCAGACGAATAGCACCAAAAACAGTGCAGCTGCCACCAGCCCAAAGGGGACGCTTCCCCCAGCCGCCCTGGTACTGAGCCCCTCAGTGCCCTGCTTCCTGGCCCTCCTGCACCCTGGCTGTGGGGGGGCCGCCTGTCTCGAGGCCTGGGGTGAAGGTGGGGTCCGGCCCCAAGCCTGTCTTTGATGGATGACGCTTGGCCCCTCCAGTCCCTCTGCCCCTCAGGTGTGGGGTGAGGGCTGACCCCTGTTCAGGCAGGTGTGGGGCTGCACTGGGGAGCCCCTGGGTGCAGGGGACAGGCCCACCACCCCCACCCTGCCCATGCTGACTTGTGGGCCAGCAGTGAGAGGCCTTCATGGGGTTCGTGAGGCCAAGACCCAGGACCCAGGGTGCCACCCTCAGCTCCTCCACCCTCAGCAGGCAGACCCAGAGCCCAGGCCAGGCCGGCAGTGCAGGGGGAGCAGCCTGGGGGAGCCCCTCCTGGGTGCTGCAGGGACACGCCATCTGGGAGGTGGGGGCTTTCGTTTCTCCCCAGGGCCTGGGCTTAGCTTCTGAGCCCACCCAGTGATCTGAAGGGAGACAGAGGCTCCTTGTTGGTTTCCCTGGTGACTGCCCAGCAGCAGCCAGGGCGGTTTCCTGTCAGAGTCCATGTCCTGCAGGCCCCGAGGCGGGTGTGGGAAGATGCACCTCCATGGCTGTGCTGGCCTGTGGTGCCCAGAGGGAGGGGCTCAGGGGTTCCCACTGGGGTGGGGTGGGCAGACTCGAGTTCAGAGAGACCCGCTGGCTCTGACCCTTGCTTGAGGGGTCCTGTCCAGGGAAATCCCACAGCTGCTGGTTCAGAGTTGTGGCTGGTGGGCACAGGTCCTCCTGCCCGGGGTGCTGTGTGCCCAGGGTGGCCCATGTAGAGCAGGCCATCCCCAGAGGTTGGGGTTTGCTGGTCCATAGGTTCTGAGTTTGCTGGAGGCGTGTTTGGTGTCTCCATGGGCCCCAGGCCCCACTTCTGGAACCAGTCCCAGACTGTCCATGGGGAGGCTGGCCTTGCCAAATGGCCATCCAGCACGTGGGGGCAGCCTTGCCCCAGGATGGGAGGGTCCCACATGCCGGCCTGCAGCCAGCCCTGTCTTGGACCCCATCCATCCCATGTGCCACCCTACTCCCATGACATCTTCAATCCTGTGCCCCCACCGTGCTGGGGCAGAGGGTCCAGGCAGCCATGGGTGGGGAGAGCACGAGGCAGGGCTCCCGGCGTGCTGCTTCTCATAGCTGCCCTTGGCCCCGGGCTCTCCATCACCCTTTCTTGGCAGGTGCCCGTGGCCTGGGCAGATCTGCTTGTTCCAACCACATGGTCCCTACCCAGGTTGCTGTCCCAGCTGCTCTGCTCCCTGCTGGTCATCTGCTCCCTGCATCCCGCTCTGCTCCCACCCTCTTCCCTCTCCCTGGCTCCTGCTGAGGGGCCTCTGCTCTGCTCTTCTCACTTCCCTCTTTCCTCCTCTGCTTCCTTCTTCTGTAGGAGCCTCAAAGCACCGTCATTCATAACCCAGTGGACGGGATAAAGGTACTGCCCTCTCCTCATCCCCCTCCCGGGAGCTTCTGCTCAGGCAGAAGGCAGACCCCCGGCCTGGGGAGGGTCTGGGACATAGACCCTTGGGAAGCATTTGTGCCAAGAGTGGGGGGCAGTGACCTCTCCCAAGGCAGGGCAGGGCCCCACAGGTCCAGGGGCTGCTCCCTTGGGGAAAGGCCCCAGGCGCTGCCCTCGGAAGCATGGTTGTACCAAGTCCACTGTGGGACACGGAAGCTGGGGCTCCTTGATGTCCGGAGCAGGGTCCACTTCTCAGGACCCTCCTAGTTGTCCTCTGCCCTCTCCATCATGCCCTGGCATTGGCCAGGCCCAGGATAGCCAGGAGTAGCTGAGTGCAGGGCCCACTTCAGAGGGTCCCAGGGTGAAGGGCTGGTATGGGCTGCCCAGCACACCCCTGAGTGTGGGCGGGGAGGAGGGGAGCAGCACAGACCCCGTGACCTCATCTGTTGCTCACCTCTGCCAGCCACCCGGCCCCCAGCGCTTCCTGCTCCTCTGCTGCTCTTCTCTGCTCTGGCGTCAGCTCCCATCACATTGGCATCTTCACCCTGGGGCCAGGGAAGGGGCTGGCTCTCTGAAAGTTTGGAGGGGAGAGGCAGGGACCAAGCTGTGTTTCTAGGACCAGCACCGCCCCACCCACTCCCAGGCCTGCAGCCAGACTCCCATCTGGGCCTGGACCTCACACAACCTAGCCATGGGCTGGAACCAGGGGCACCGCCGGCCAGTGCCTCTCAGTCCACCCAGACTCAAGGTGCAAGGAAGGGCCTGGGCATCCCCTCCACCTTGTGGCCAGGGATGGGTGTTCCTTAGATCCTGTGTCTGGAGTGAGGGTCCTGTTTTCCCTGTGAGGGGCCTCTGCACAATCTTCCGGGGCCGTGGTGTGAGCCCTGATAACGTGCAGAGCCCCCATCTCTGGCCCAGGGCCCAGAGCAGTGTGTCCATTCAGGGGGCTGGAGGGGGTCCCTCGGGGACCCTGTTAAGGTATACCTTCTGAGGAGCAAGCAAGCCTCCTGAGAACTCTATGACACCTGGTGGATGGCACCTGGTTTTTTTTATCTGAAAGGCAAGCCAAGCATGGGGCTGCAGGTGCTGGTACCGCCTCTTACCCCTCTCAGGCCAGCCCTGAGAGGTGAAGCTGGGCCTGGCTGGATGGTCCAGGCTGGATGGTCCAGGCCTGGGAGGGCAGATGGCCCCCTTCTAGGGAAGGAGGAGTGGGTGCAGCTGTCCTCTGCCGGTGCCTGGCCGAGGTTCTGGGGGCCTACTGGACACTTCCTGCCCTGTCTGCAGAAATGGAAAGTGGGTGCCTTTCGCTTCACCCAGAGTCTTGGAATTTCAAAAACTGTTCCTCTCTTGTTAAAGAGAGTTGTCTGCACATACGGAGTCTTTACCTTGGGCAGGTCTAGTTGGGAGAAGGTGAAGCTCTCGCCCTCTGCTGCTGGGGACATGGGCGGCCAAGCCCTGGGGATGGGTGATCACTGGAGTTTCTGAGGCTGGGACCCTGTGGCCTCGGGAGGAGACCTCCAGCAGCCCATCGGAGCAGGCTCGGGGCAGAGGCCACTTCCTGATCCGCTGTCTTCCCATGTCTCCCCAGGAGTCATCTGACAGCACCCACACCACCATAGAGGACGAGGACACAAAAGGTACCTCGGTGCTCCCCACCTGCAGCGGGCGGCAGATGGGCCGTCAGCGGGCGGGGTCCTGTGTCCAGGAGCTGGGACGGGAGGAGGCTGGGGCTCTGTGACTTGGGCGTGTCTTCTGGGGCTAACCCTGCTCCACGGCTGCGGTCCCACCGAGCCCGGGCACTGGGCCTGCACAGTGTGTGCGGACAGACAAGTGCTGAGCAGGCTCAGGCACAGTGTCTAAGTGGAGCCTGGCTGGGCCGTGTGCCCTGACCAGTGAGGACCCGCCGCCCTGCGTTGGGCTGGTTCTCGGCACGGTCCCCCTACTCACTCCAGGGCCAGGTGCCCGGTTCCCATGGAGGAAGGAGTTCGTGATTGAATGCTCAGTTTCTTCGCTCCAAGTTCCTTAAACTTGTGACTCTGCCTGGCTGGCAGTTGTTAAGTGGACCCGCAGCAAGGGAGTTGTTTCCTGGGCTCTGGGCGTGTCCGTGGGCTTTTTGGGGAGGGCAGGTTCAGACAATCACATTCGCTCCACACTCAGGACTCCCACGCTGAGCTGGCCAGTGGGCTTGCCTGTGGCCCCGAAGACCCCAGGCACCCCCTTTCTGCTCTCGGCTTTCTCAGCCCCCCAGGGAGGGGATCTGGTGCCCCGCTCCACCCAGCCCAGGCCATCCGCTCCTATGTGGGGCCTCCTGACGTCTTGGCCACACTCTCGCAGGATAAGGCCCAAGCGCCCTCAGGGCTGCCCTGGGCCCAGTAGCTGGCCACTCTGCCAGTTTGGGGGATGTGGCAACTCTGTCCTGAGTGTCCCCCGCATCCCAGAGCAGAGGTGAGCACAGGGCTTTGGCCCCGGCACGCCAGAGCGGACCTCCACATGGTCTCCAAACAGACTGAAACAGGCCCCGAGCCATCAGCATGGAGGCCGCCCAGACCTCCTAATGCTCTGTTCTCGAGGTTCTGCCCCCACCCTGGCCATGTGGGGGCCTGAGATGGTCGGACTCTGCAGGATGGTGGGGGAGAAGAGTGGCTTGGCTAGCCTCGTCCCGACACTGACCGTGACGCCACCCCTTCTCTGGCTGGAGCGGGTGGGAAGATACCGAATGGCCTCTCAAGGCAGAGCAGACAGCCCATGCGCTGGAGGGCAGGGCCCCGGGGTTCTCGCCTCAGCTACATTGTCCATCAGATGCAGAGAAGCCCTGGTGGGCCCAGGCCTGGCCTCTACTGGCTCCAGCCGGTGCTGCCTGCAGCCTTCCCGCCTCAGTGGCCAGCCCAGGAAGGCCCTGTGTTCAGCCCTGCACGTGGTCCTGTGTCTGCCTCACACACCTGCTGTGATCCACAGCCCTGGGCATGTACGGGGTTGATGCTGTCCCTGGGAGCCCTGGACCCCACTGTTTGGTCTTGGGGTGGCCATGAGCTGAGGTTCTCCGGCTTAACACTCTCGTCCATCCCCTGTTCTCTTCTCTCCGGCACACCCCTGCCTGCCTCCTGTTTACGTCTTGTCTGTCCACCCAGTCCCCAGGGTCCCTGACATCCTGAGCTCCGTGAGAAGGGGTTCAGGGACCCCAGAAGCCGAGGGCCCCCCGCCCTGCCTGTCTCCAGCTCCCATTAGCCCCCTGCCCACCCCATGTAAGTAGCTGGGCCCCTGCTGCTGTGGGGGTCTCCTTGAAGGGCCTGCAGCCCCTCTCTGAGAGGCTGCTCAAGAGCCAGGGGCCGGCCCTCCAGAGCCCCCTGTTGAGGCTCTCTGGCTGCCTCTGTCCCTGGCGCTCCCTCTGTGGGTCTTCTCCACTGGCCTGTGGGGGCCGACTGGCACCCATCTTCTGCAAGCCGCAGGCGCAGGCCTTGTTCCAGTCTCGGGGCTGGGAGCTTCTTTCTGCGGAGGGGGCACTGGTGGGGCGGGCGGAGGGGCGCAACTGCTTCCTCTTCTCCGGCCTCTGCCTCGTTGCCTTCTCTTATGTCTGCCTCCTGTCCATCCCAGCCCCCAGGATCTCTGATATCCTGAGCTCCGTGAGGAGGGGCTCGGGGACCCCGGAAGCCGAGGGCCCCCTGCCCGCCCCGTGTAAGTAGTGCCCCAGGCCTGCTGCCTCTGCTGCTGAGCGGCTCCTTGCGTCCTGCCATGCACGGCCTCACTGCCCTCAGGCCGGGCAGCCTGAGGCCTGACTAACCATCTGGCCTGGCTGGGCGTCTGGGCAGGCACGTGCGCTAACTCCGCGGGGCAGCTCCGCCTTTCCCTCGCTCCCTGCAGGCCCAGCTCCCCCCATAGCTCCCCCCACCTCCCACCTGCGCTGCTGTCCAGCCCCAGGCCTCTCCCCAAGGTGGTCTCGCAGGCCCAGGGCAGCTCCAGGGCCCCTCTGAGGCCGCCCACTCATGCTGCCTGCCTCCCTCAGGCTGTCTGCTGTGACCTTTCCAGTCACGCTGGCTTCATGGTGCTCCCTGCCCTGAGCGCCCAGCCGGGGCCCCAGGGAGCCCAGGACAGGAGTTCTTATGGAAATCCCTTCTGGCCACAGGCCTGTGGCTTAGAGGGAGAAGAAAGGGCCTGGCCTTCCTGCCGAACTGGGTTCCCCGCAGCGGGGCCGGCATGGTCCTCTGGACACTCCTTCACCCACTCATTCCTTTCTGCACCTGTCACATGCTTACAAGGTCCTGTCACACGCTGGGCATCATCCTCTGTCCTCAAGTGGGCCAGGCTGCCTCTCCTTGGAGGCACCCTCTGCCCACAGCAGCTTTCCTTCCCCCTACCTGAACGGACAGGTACAGATGTACCAACATTCTTGGAGCCTCCCCCTCATCCTCCACATACTCCTCTGTTCCCCCACGTCCCCCCATGACCCCTTCTGTTCCCCTCTGTCCTTCCCCTTCTCCCCCAGTGCCCCCCCCCCCTCTGGCTTGGCTCAGTAGCCCATAGGTTTTCTCCCCTGTGTTGCCCCCCCCCCCCCCCACTTCCTACCTTGTGTTCACGTCTCATCTGTTCCGCCCCAGCCCCCAGGATCTCTGACATCCTGAACACAGTGAGGAGGGGCTCGGGGACCCCAGAAGCCGAGGGCCCCCAGCCCTGCCTGTCTCCGGCTCTCCCTGGCCCCCCACCCACCCCGTGTAAGTAGCACCTTGAGTGGCCCTGCTGGCTGCTCCTGGGGGCTCACAGGGGTGTCGCGACCCCTGGCTGTGGTGTGCTGCCCTTTGCTCTGGGAACGGGCCAGCTTGTGGGGGCAGAAAGGAGGGCACAGGGCATTTCATGTGAAGGCGCCGTTTAGTCTCAGAAAACAGAGTTCATGGCTCAAGACATGCATGTGTGAAGGCCTGTTGTAGGAAAGGACCCAGAATCCGGGTTCGGGCGAGCCAGAGCCTCACACTCCTGCGCTCTGCAGGTTTCTTCTACAGCGACGATGAGGCGCAAGCAAGCTGAGAGGACCCGAGCTGCGGGACAGCGGACACTGTCGGGGGCCGTGGGGTCATGTCTGGGGTCATGCCCTGGCTGGGGTCGAGGGTGGGAGGGCAGTTTCTTGGACAGTGATGCTGGCGGGAGGGCAAGGAGGAGAGGCGCAGTCTCCGCTGCGTGGAGTCGTCTGGTGGGCGGGGGGCAGGGACGTGGAGCAGGCGCTGGGCCCCGCAGGGAGGAGCCAGCGCTCCAGCCCGTCTGCCGACTGCCGGCCAGTATCGCTTACAGGGATGGATGACACCCCAGGGCTGCAGCCACCCCCACCTCTGGGGAGACACCCGGCTGGGGGTGGCGCTGACGCTCTCAGAGGAGAGGCTCCAGGGCCGGGGGCCCGGCATGGCTGGGGAGTGGCTGGGTGAGTGCTTGGGGCCAGGGAGGGTGCCGACCCCTGCCCACCCCTGGCAGGCCCGGCCTGGGGGCCAGGAGGGGATGGAAGCCGTGGGAGTGGTGGTGGGTGGAGGGGGACTGAAGCCGGCCAGCTAAAGGCGCCCTGAATTCTCCTCGGTGGCCGGCGGCATGGGCATGGGGCAGCCTCTGGGTGAGCAGTGACCCGTCAGGAGTGTTGTGCTTGGCTTCAGGGATGAGAGACGAGGGACAAGGAGGGACAAGGGGCAAGGGCGAGCGTGGGGACCGCTGGGCCCCCCGGGCCTGGCTGAGGGGATTGGAGGCGAGTCAGAGGTGAGAGACTAGAGTCTTGCTGGTGATGGAGATGGGAGGACACTGTGGTGGGCACACAGGGGAGCCTGTGGGAGTGGTCAGAACCCCCAATTTGTGCCGCATCTTATCATGGCCCCTGGTCTCACAAGTGAGGCTGCTGAGGTGTGGAGACATGGAGGAGTGTGCCCAAGCGGCACAGCAGCCTGGGTAGGGGCCTCTGAGAACAGGCCTGCCGTGGGCGCTGAGTACCCCAGGCTGACCTTGGGGGGCCGTGACACAGGCCTGCCCCTTTAGGGGTCTGCGCCGAGGTTGGGTAGGGGAGGTGAGGACCACAGAAGGGACTGTGAGCAGGATCGAATGGAGGGGGGTGGGGGCCTGGAGCTGGCAGGTGTGGCTGGGCCTGTGGGGATGGGGGCACCTGGAGGTGGCCGAGGGCAGACTTGGAGCACTGGGGGGACCAACAGCAGGGGGCGGCCCCACCCGGCTCCCTCAGGGAGCAGGGTCCTCACTCCTGGGTGTGCCCCCAAATAGCCAGTGTCCCAGCTGTTTGAGTGTTGGGGGGTCTGCGGTGAAGGGATGGGGTAGCGTCAGCTGGAGAAGGGACTTCCGAAGGGCCATCCAGGGTTGAGATCACTCTTAACTGGTCTGAGTGGGTGAGTGCCAGAGCCAGGGGGCCCCCCACCAATTCTGGGACCAGCGTCCCTCTCTCCCAGCAGTGAGGCCTCCAGCTGCAGAGGGCCATCCCTGGAGAGGGTTGTGGGTCCCCTCCTTTCTCGGGAATGCGCCCGCCAGCTGTCTTAGTGTGTAAATGGGGTCGGTGCCCACTGGCCTAGGCTGTGTTCTCCATAATCAGGGATTACGCACAATCCAGGCTGATCCTCTGCAGCTGTCTGAATGGGGTGGTTGGGGGGCTCCCGTTGCCCCTTCAACAACTGAGGGAAGTGGCTTGGGGCCAGCCTGGGGTCCCTGGGGTCCCCTGGACCCTTTGCCAGGGGCCAGGCTTCTGTGCTGTTAACTCACCCCGAGAGAGCCAGAGGGAGCATGGGGGCCCCAGTTCACCTCTGGGACCCTTCCTAAGCCCACACACCTCAGCTCTTTCCCCCAAGTTGCCTGGTGGGGGGCAGCTTGCCCTCAGCTAACAGACTTCATCACCCGGGAGTCCCCTCGCTCTGTCAAACTTGGGGAAGCAGGATGGCACGGCAGGGCAGGGCTGGGTCTGGGCAGCAGCCTTCTGCAGGTCAGGAGCGTCCGGCCCACTCCTGGGCTGTGACGGGGGCTGTGTGGCCTCAGTTTCCCTATCTGCAGAGTGGGCACAACATCTTTTCCCAGACGTCAGGCTTCAAGATTTGTGCTGTGACGGCAGATCTCTTCTCTTTACATACTTTCTCTTTACACTGAGGCCCATTTAAAATTTCAGTTCCTTTAAAAACACTCATGTTACTTCATTAAGTGAAAGATTGGTTTCACTTACCATAGTATAGGGTGACTGTAAAATCTAAGAGCACTGGAAGCAAAACAGGAAGATGTCCCTCAACTCCAGCTGCACTGCTGGGCGGGGCAGCGCTCGCTGTCTCTGGAGGAGGGAGATCAACAAGAGTCAGGGGTCAGGATGTGTAGACATGGCTCAGACTTCCCCTTGATGAGATTGGCGGGGAGGTGGCAGGGTGGGGCAGGCGCCCAGGGTCCCTCGACAAGCCCAGTGGGGCCTGGCCCCGGGGTGGAGGCATCTGGTTGGGGAAGTTGGGCTGCAGTGGGAGGAGAGCAGAGCCTGAAGCTTGAGACCACCTCCACGAAGGTGACAAGTGAACTGGGGAGGGGGTGGATAAGGTCCCGGAGGAGAGAGAGAGACACTGCTAAGTGGGAAACACCCAGGCAGAGCGCGGAGAGGTGGGTGGGCTGCGGGGAAAGCCACTGAGAGGGGAGGCACACTGTGCCTGGGTGGTGCAGGAGGAGGTGGGACTCAGAGGGTGAGGACAAGAATGGCGCCATGTGTGGGGACAGAGCTCTGGTGCTGGCCCAAGCTCTGCAGGGGGACGTGAGGCCTTAGGGGAACGGGAGCTCGCAGCTTCCAGGGCCCGCCAGGCAGTGGGGCCCACGTTTCTGCAGATGCAGAGCCTGAGTGGTCCAGACACAAAGTTGAGTGAGAAACAGAAACAGGACGGTAGCAGAAGTGCAGCTGGGTCAGAGAGGGCCTTCTCAAGATAGAGAAACCCGCTCCCACTTTCAGGTCAGTCAGCGCACATGCACACACAGCATGCACATGTGTGCACGTGTACCCACACTCCCACGTGACACAAGCACACAAGTGCCCCAATGTGCACACACACGCATGCTTGCACTCAACTCCTCGGGTGTCATGGCGTTCCACCTGCCATCACTGTCCAGAGTCCAGAGCCCGTGCAGCACAGCCCAGGCTCCCAGCACATGCACGCGCACGCCTGGGCTCACGCGAGAGCACACAGCATCTTCTGCTGTGGATTCGGTCCCCATCCCAGGGAGAGGAAGCACCCAGACAGCTACAGGAGGTGATGGCGGGCGAGTGGGTGCACCACCCCCACCCCCGGGGCTGCGGGCACAGGTCGCAGAAGGCTAAGTGTATCCGTTAGAGCCAGCAATCCGAGCGCTTGGAATTTAGCCCATGGATTAACGCCCGTGGGCACAGGCATGCACAGCTGGTGTAGCTGTGACCGGGGCAGGAACCTGTGGGGGACAGCTCCTGGCAGTACTGAACCTCTTAATCTCAAGTTCATGTGCCTGATGCACAGCAAGCCAAACACTGAGACATGGGTGCTTGGAGTTGGAGAAAGGCCCCATTCAAGTTGGCCGAGACGAGAAGGTGGGAGCATGGATTCACTCAAGTGCGCCTTAACCAGAGCAAAAATCAGGGGGTTTCATAGAGCTAAGGGGCTTGGCAGGAGGAGCTTCAGAGAAACAAAGGGGTCACTCCCACAAGCCCCTGGGCAGTCCGAATCCAGCCTCCCCGGCATTCTCTTTCTCTTTCTTCTGCAAAACAAACTCACAAATCCTCAGACCGGAATCACCCCTCAAGTTAAATAAGAAAACAGCAAATTGACAAGATTCCTCTATGTCTGTGCTGGGAACAAGGTCAAAAGGTAATCCTGTTCTTCTCCAGTGTCTACAGTAACCCCCAGGGCCCCGGCTGCGCTGGGCTCCTGCTTTCAGTGTATTTCTTGGGTCTCAGTTTTGCCACAGGCACATTATTGCTTTAAGAAATCACCATGATATGTGTGTGTGTGCGCGCGCTCGGGTGTGTATATTTCTGCACGGAAGTAGTTAAGCACGCAACTCAGGACAGCCCTTCTCTGGGGAGAGTGAATGAGAACAGATTTAGGGGGACACGCATCTGCAACTATAAGTTAGGTTTTATTTCTTTGAAAAACATCTACAGTAAAGATGAAAATCATACCGATTTCCACCAGCAGGGTGTGGGCTGTATTATTCTCTCTACTTCTTCCATAGGTTTCAGATATTTCGCGTGAAAATAAATTGTAGTTAAAGAGACAGAGGGGGCCCCCGGGCAAACACCCTGGGGCCAGCCTGTCTAGGCACAGAGGCCAAGTCGGCAGGAGCCCAGAGGAGGCCGGGGCAGAGGGTGCGGGATGGGCAGTGATGCTGGAGGGCCAGCATGGGGGCCAGGACTGCAGACAGGTGGAGACCAGAGGGAGCGGGAGGCCAGCAGGCTGCGGGCGTCCAGGGAGAGAGGGGTGAGGCTCAAGACTGTTGCGCTCCCTGCTCCCCGGCCCTCGGCCCTCGCGCGGAGGCTGCACCTGCAGCCCTGATCCCCCTCTGCTTTGAGAGCAGCCCTTAGTAGCCCTCTCCCTGGAGAGCTGTTGGGTGTTCGAAGGCTACGGGAGCAGAGCCAGGTGTGCAGGTGCCAGGGAGGCTTGTCACAGTGTCGCAGCTGTAGAGGGCCTGGGACACGGCCCCGGGACTTGGGGGCGCAGGTGGGTTGTGGCAGGCTTTGCCTCCTCTTTCTGCGTTTTCCAGACATTTTGTACTGTGGATGGAGTATTTCTATCATGTAAAGACGTGTTATTTAAGACTGATAAGACAGAAGCTTGTTGGACTTGGACCTGTGGGAGCTGTTGGTGGCCTTGGAGGGGGCATTCTGAGCTGGACAGTCTGGGTGCCGGGGCCAGGGCCCCAGGGTCTCCTGGAGAGGAGAGGCAGGAGGGTGAGGGGCTTGGGGCTCTCTGCCCCAGGCCCCTCACCAGGGCTGCTGGGCGTGGCCTGTGGGTCACTGGGCGGCTGTGTCTCCTTGCAGCGCGGAAGCAGGAGATCATCAAGATCACGGAGCAGCTCATTGAGGCTGTCAACAACGGTGACTTCGAGGCCTACGCGTGAGTCGGGGCCCCTGGGCTGGGTCCTTGGGCAGCCCGGGGTGGGCTGTGGGGGCCTCCCCTTGGCTGTGTTGCCGGCTTCCCCACAGGGAGGGGGTGAATGGAAGGGGCTGCACATGGTGGGGGCCCACTCCAGGCGGGTTCTGAGGGGCCCCTCCTCACCTGGGTCTGCCCCCCAGGAAAATCTGCGACCCAGGCCTGACCTCGTTTGAGCCTGAAGCTCTGGGCAACCTGGTGGAAGGCATGGACTTCCACAGATTCTACTTCGAGAACTGTGAGTGAGGGAGCTGGGGTGGGGAGGAGGGCGGCACCCCCCAGAGAGCACCCGGGCCTCTCAGTCAGAGGCTCAGAGAAGCCCTGTCCCACCCGTGCGCAGGGTTGGCCAGCCCGGCTCCACCTCCTGTGGCAGAGGCCCCCAGGCCATACCAGCCATGGAACCGGCCTCCTGGAGGGGGTGCTGGGCTCACAGAGGGGGCCAGGCTGGCCAGGGTGGGGCATGGGAGCTGCTGTGATGCCCAATGCCGAGTGCCTGCCTGCCTGCAGTGCTAGCCAAGAACAGCAAGCCAATCCACACGACCATCCTAAACCCGCACGTGCACGTCATCGGCGAGGACGCCGCGTGCATCGCCTACATCCGCCTCACGCAGTACATCGACGGGCAGGGCCGGCCCCGCACCAGCCAGTCCGAGGAGACCCGCGTGTGGCACCGCCGCGACGGCAAGTGGCAGAACGTGCACTTCCACTGCTCGGGTGCACCCGTGGCCCCGCTGCAGTGAAGGTGAGCACCCACGGGAGGGGCCCCGCGGCCTGGGCAGCTGCACCTGGGAAGCAGCGGGGAGCGGTGGGGACTGTGGCAGCGCTGGCTCCTGGGCAGAAAGGGAGGCCTCTTGTGGCAGCATTGCAGGACCAGGCCCCTCTCCCAGCTGCCCGGGGGCCCACCTTGCAGATGACAAACCTGGGGTCTGAGGGAGCAGCTGCACGGGCAGCTGATTCCACGCTTGCGCCCGCCCCGTTTCACAGCTGCTGCTGGTTTCGCGGGACAGACTCGATGTTTGGAGCCCAGCTGCCCTCGGGCGCACGGCCTGCCTGTCGCATGTTTGTGTCTGCCTCGTTCCTCCCCTGGTGCCTGTGTCTGCAGAAAACCAAGACCAGATGTGATTTCTTTTTAAAAACAAGACGACAACGACAACCACACACAAAAAATTGATGTTGGATGAAACAGAAAAAAAAACAAAGGAAAAAGGTGTAAAAATCACTGGCATTTGTGGGGCTTCAAACCGACCGGCCGCTCCCTGCCCAAGCTCCGCGTGTCTGCCTGCTCCTGGCCCCGGGACTGGCCGGGGCAGTGAACTTGTCCACAGCGGCCTGTCGCCCGTGGAACAGTGTTTGTTGGTGGCGCTGCCCCCGAGGCATCGCATCCTCCCTGCCCTGCGTGCGTGGCTCGCTGTCAGCAGCGTCAGGTGTCCTCTGGGGAGGCTGTGGGGCCGCAGGGGGCCTGAGTCGCTGTCGTCTCCCCTGCTTCCCTTCCTTTCCTCCAGGAGGGCGGAGGCATGCGTTCCTCCGGCGCTGGGGTTCTGGCGCCCCCAGCATGGAGGAGCAGTGTGAGGAGGACGGCGAGCCCTCCGAGAAGCCTCCGTGGGCCCAGGGCTCCAGCTCTGGTCCTTCCGGGGTCAGGGAGGTGCAGAGAGGACACATCCTCTCAGACCTCACACCTGGCAAGAGACGTGCTGAGGAGACACCTTTGGCTGCAGCCCGTGGGGAGGGGACCCTGGGCTGGCCTCCCTCCCGTTCAGGGTGCCTCTCCCTCTCTGCCCGCCTTCCCCCCGCCTGTGAGGCCACAGAGCGGCGTGGGCCTCGAGTCCCCAGGGCTCTGGGCTTGGTCATGACGCAGAAAGGAGAGAGGAGGCAGAAGGCAGACAGGTGGCTCCCTGGCTCCTGGCCGAGGTGGGGGTCCAGGCAGGTGTTTGCTTTCAGAGTCTGGGCCTGGAGCAGAAGGGAAGGAGGGCCGCACTGGGCTCGAGGAGGCTGCAGTGTGTGACGGCGACCCCGAGATGTGGAGACGGCGGGCTGGGCTCACCTCGGGGTCCCCCTGCGTGCTGGTGGTGGACACGATGGCCATGCTCGGGGACAGGCTGCATGGTCAGATGGTGGCAGAGAGAGCAGAGGGCCATCGGCTGGGGTGGGGTGGGTCTGGCCTGGCCTGCTGCGTTATGGTTGGGGGTTGCCAGGGGCCGCAACCACAATGTGGGGGCCCTCTCCCAACACCTGTCCCTCTTCAATTCATATTGTTTTCAACAAGGATTTTCTTTATCTTCTCCCACAAATCAAGCCAAGGGAGGGCACAGAGTGGGGAGCAGGACACAGGATGCTGATCTCCAAGGGGACTGTTCATTGACAGACACTCACCTGCCCATTCACAGCTGTGCTCAGGACAGCTGTCCCCACCCATGGACACAGGGTAAACATCCGCCAGGCTCCCTGGGCCTTGGGCAGCGGCAGGGCTCACCGTGGACAGCGTGTGGCCTGGCCACCCTCCCCTCCTGGGGCCTCCTCCCCTCCTCTCCCCCACCTGGTATCTCCACGAAGCTGCCTGTCTGGGATAATTTGGGGATTTTTTTCTGGGGGATAGTTCTTTTGCATGACCCCTCACACGCAAGCCACACCCGCTCTTCTAGCTAGATGTCCGCGTGTGGCGGCGGCGGCAGCCCGCCCTGCAGGGTCGGCTGCCCGCGGTGCTGGCCGGCCTTTCCTCTTCTCTCTTTTTGCTGAGTTTCATTGTCTTTTCTTTCTGAGCCTTGTAAGTGTACAAAAATTATTTTGTTCTGTCTCGGGAAACTGCAAATAAAAGAAAACCAGGACAAACGGCTTCAGGTGCAGCTGGTACTTTATGCCAGGACCCTGCCAACCCCACAGCCTGGCCTTCCTCCACCACGTGGGCCCTGAGCCAGCCTGGGCTGCAGAAGCCCCAGACCAGACCTTCCTGAGCTTGGCTGTGGTGAACAGCATGCCCAGGTAGGGCCTGACTGCTCCCAGGCCACAGCTCCACCAGCCGCCCCCACCCCCACCTCTGGTCCCCTCAAGTCCTCTGTTGGCACTGAATGCTGGAAGTGAAACCAGTTCCTGAGCCCCAACACCGCCAGCTCTCCAGCTACCCGCGTGGCCTCTAAAGACAAAGCCAGGTGGGCAGTTCTAGGTGGGAAGAGCCCCAGGACTGAGCCTCCATGTCCTGTTGAGTCTCTCCCTCCACCCATCCATTCCATGTGAGTGTTGTGCTCACCATGTGGCCACAGATTCTTGTGGCATGCAGTACCCTTGGCCACCAGGACTGCTCCATGGGCCCACACTCTAGGTTGTACAGACAGACAGCACACAAGCCAGCACGGATGTCAGACACTGACGTCAGGCACAGCAGAGTGGTGGCTGCTGGGATGCAAAGATGATGTGGCAGGCAATGACAACAGGGGCCCAAAGAGGCTCCCCAAGGAGGCCCAAACAGGAGCCCAGAGCAGAGATCTGGGAGACAGAGGGACACCAGGTACAAAGGCCCTGCAATGGCTTGGACTAAAGGAAGGGAGGGCTCAAGGCCCAGGGTCAGCTCAGCCCCAGCACGGGAGCAAACCTTTGCCCTGTGACCCCCACCCCCCCGGCCCAGGGTCCTCAGGCTCTGCCCCACCCTCCGTGCCCCTGGCCTGTCCCTCAGGAGGGATGCATCAACCAGGTGCCCACTGTACCCCATACCATGGGGACACAAAGCCTGCCGAGGCCTCCCGCGGGAACACCCACCCTCAAACTATTAGTGATGACTGCGTGGCTGCATGACCACATATCTGCATGGCCCCCTGACCACATGGCCATCTGACCTACCTGATCACTTGACCGACATGGCTGCACGGCTGTCTGGCCCTAAGGCCACCTGACTGCACGGCCGCAGACACTCAGGCCCAGCTGGGCAAGGGCTGCTGGGACCTACCTGTGCTCCGCTGGCCCTTTTGTAGGCCTCTTGGCCCTTCTCCCTCCCAGAGCCTGGGCGGCCCTGCTGGGACACTGGATGCAACCTCATGTGGAGATGGATGGCCTCCCCTCCAGGCCTGACCTCCAGGCCCTGCCACTGCCTGTGTGGACATTATGCCTGGTGCTTTGCTAGGACAGAAACATGGGCTTCAAGACAATCCTAGACACCGAACACGCCCACCGCATGGGTCCAAATGACGTCAGGTAAGATGGTTCCCCGGGGGCCACCTCGGGCCTTCTGTCTTGTCCACTAGGACAGGGCAGCTTCCTCCTCCAGCCTCAGCATCTGGTTGCAGACACCTCTGTACATGCCAGGAGGACCTTGACGTCAGCTTCTCAGTCCGTGGGCTGCACCTGGCATGTGCTCTCAGACCAGCAAGTGGGAGGGAGGGCCAGACCCAGGGTGCACCACGGCGGATCCCAGAGCTGAGGCAGAGAATCTAGGACAGTCTGCCAGTGCGGAGTCTGTCCTGCCTGGTATCTGGGGTTGTAATCTGAGGAGCCATTCCAGGCCAGGCCTCCCTCTGGGCAGACACAGCTACCCCACCCCATGCCACTGCAGATCCTGAGCCCTGCAGTGAGATGTTGCCATTACCATCCTGGTGCATGTGGGGTGGGACAGCATGCAGGGCTACAGACAGAGGGAGGTCAGTGACTTTTAATTCATTCGTCACTTTGAAATAGCAACTGCTCTGACAAACCTCCCTGGGCCTCAGGTACCTGTGACCTGGCGCACTTGGTCCAGCCAGAAATCCCAAAGCTGCTTCTGATTTCACTGGTCACAAGGAAGCTCAAAGCAAGGCCTGGGGCCAGCAATGAAACAGGCTGTGAGGTCTTCACAGAGCTTCTACTGACCAGCCACCGAGGTCATTCCTAAACTAGGACCAGACTTGAGCCTCCCCGGTCTGCAAGGATCCAGAGGACCACAGGATGCTCCCACACACCTGCAGAGCCTGGCCCCGGCTCCTGAGGAGCTTCCATCTGTGTGGCCCAGCTCTGTGGCTGCAAGGCAGCTTCCCAGGCAGGTTTCCCGGCTGTAGTGAGAACCAGGGTCCAGGACTCAAAGACAGGTAGGGCTTCTCTCTACTCAGGGGCTCCCTCATCTGGATCCTGCTAGAAAGGTCTGAAAGGAAGAAGGTTCCAGTTTGGACCTACAGGGAAAAGGTAGATGCTGCCTCCCCTGGACAAGAATTGCCCCAGGGTGCCGTGGAGCCTGCACTGCAGGTACACAGCAGGGAAGGGCAGGGATCCCGATGAAATGGGCCCTGAGGCTGAAACAAAGCACAGGACCATTTCTGGAATTTCAAACAACTTTATCCAGACAGAAACCTCTCAAACAGAACACAGAGAAAAGTTAGGCAGCAGTTATTAAAATACACTCTTTGCCAAATGATTTAACATCTGAATACAACAGGAGAGGGAAAATGCCAGGCAGAGGGCGTGAGCCAGGCCCACCCTCGCCGCCCAGCTGGAAGGGCAGCCAGACACGCACTGTGCTGAGGTCCTGCTTCCTCCTCCCCGCAGTCCACACCTCCACCCCTTCCCTTGCGTCCTCCAAGGCAAGAGAGTCAGATGGTCGGAGGCGGCCCAATCACTCCCAAGGGGAGGTTGGGGAGGCCACAGCCATCTCAGGCACCCATGGGCAGGCCAGCTCTGTGCCTCCCAGGGGCTTCTACGGCAGTAGAAGAATCACATGGCAGGCTACTTTAGGGGTGGCCAAATCCTGACCAGCAGTGCCCAGAACACAAGGGCAGTGGGCAGGTAAACCTGTTAGATGTGGGATCCTGAGAAGCCACACAGATCTCACCTTCAGGCTCCAGCAAGGGAATTCAGGACTGCTGGCACTTCTGTTGGGGCAGTGGGACCTCCTGGGTAGGGCAAGAACCAGCATGTTCAAGGAAGGCTCCCCAAGGACAAGACTGCACTAGTTGACGCCAGCCTAGCAGGAGCTTCTGTGGGGACAGGGTCCCAAGGGCACATCTTGAGCTTGTGTCCTCAGAATGCACAGCAGGGCACGAGGAGGCACTGTGGAACATGGCAGGAAGACCTGAGGGACCGGGCAGACAAAGAGGGGCCCGGAACCTCCTGGGCCAACACCTGGGTTGCTCTGCGTGCCTGTTTCCAGGGCTGGGCCTCAGAGCCATAGGCCTCGTGCTGCTTGGGGGGCTCAGCAGTGCTCCTACTGGAGTTGGGCTGGGGGGCTGCTGGTTCAGACCACAAGCATGGTGTTGGGAGTCCTCGGGCCAGCTGGCACCTTCTCTTGGTGCCCAGTAACGGTGGCCACTTGCTAAGACACGCAGGCCCCAAGTGGTTGCCAAGACAGTCTTGTCACCAGAGACAAATGAAAACTGATCATGAGACTGCAGCACACACTGCTGTGATCCAGATGTTGAAAGCCGAACTCCAAGTCAGGGCAGGTGCCTCCCTGCCTCCCCCTTCAAACACCCACCAGACATCTTTGTGGAACTTGCCAGATGAGCTCTGCCCTCAAGAAGAAGCCAATCTCAGCAGAAATGCAAACGACAGCTCAGAATTTGTGAAGCCCGATGACTGTCTCCTCCTTGGTCAAGTCCTTGGCCCTGAAGCACTGGCCCATGCCCTGCTCAGCCCCCAGCTCTTTCCCGAGAGCCACGCCCAAGCTCTGTGCTGTCCCAGGTGTGTTATCAGGGTGCACATCCACTTACTGGAGTGTTAATACAGTTAATGTACAAATAAAACCCAAAGGCATACTGAGGGATCAACAGAGAGCTGGCTCTGACCTCCCCGGGGTCCTCGCACAAAGTCAGGGGCCCAGGGCCTTCCCAGGGTGTTCGAGACGAGCCCTTGAACATCTACAGGAGTCACTGAGAGTTTATGATTTCATTTGGCCCAAAAATACACCTTTGGGGGCCTCAAATTATCTTTTCAAAAATTACCAGACATGTGAATTTGAACGTTCCCCACCCCCAGGTCCCTTCCACCACCCCTCGGCTCCTCCCAGGAGCTCCAAAGTGAAAAATGAGAGTCTGTCCCCACTGAGGATCTTTCCATGGCAGCTCTGTGTCTCCAGGGGCTGCAGTTCTGATGTGAATGACGGTGACGTTCCAGGGCAGGGGCCTCCGATGGTTGCCCTCACATGATTGCACAGCACGAGTTTTGTTTCCGGGCCTTGAAAGAAACAAAGAGAAGCTGAAGAGAGAGGCTGAGAAGGCCAGCAGCCCCAACCTCAGCACGCACAGCAGAGGGCGCTCCACGGGAAAGGGGGTGGCTTTACTAGGGTCTTCAGGAACCAGACCACTGAGTTGGACAGAAGAACTGGAACCATGAAGGAGAGACAGAGAAACAACTCACTTGTCCTCAACGCCTCGAGGGAAGCTGTCTTGAATCAGTTCACACCCCCAAGATCATTTTGTCCATACCCCATTAACACTGTCAAGAGCGAGTAAAATCGCCGCTGTTAAGCCAGGTACAAAGAGAATGCAGTGTAAGGCGGACTGGCTGAGTGCCTGACTGCTTTGCCCTTGTCTCCCCATGATGCAGACCCCAGGGTGGGTGTTTCTTATTGAGTATGTCTTTAGAGAACAGAGAGGTTCCCACTTGGCTCGTGGGGCCCATTACCTTCTCTCTCACTATCTGTTCAGATACCCCTAACCCCACTGGCCATCTCCCTCCAAGGCCCACAGGAAAGCAAACGTGTGGACAGACCAAGTAAACTCGGCCCACCACTGTCCAAAAGGCACAATGCTTCCGTCACAGGGAAATGAACCAGAGGCACAAGAACCTCTCTAGGAATCTCTCTGAGCAGACGGCAGGAATGAGGTGAAGTCCCAGAGACCAGAACCTGAACCAAGCTTCTGTCCCCTGGGGGGAGCCTAGCAGCAGGGGGCACAAAGCCTCTGCTTGCTTTCCCTCCAGCAGGGCCCGAGCCCCCTCTTCTGCTCTCACCGCTCGTCACCGACGGTTCGAAGACTGTTCAGTGGAGAGGGCACAGGGGACGAGCAGGCTCTACAGCTCTCTGGAGGGGTGCCCGGAGCAGCGGGCCGGTACTCACCGTTTTATAGAAGGCTTTAGACTGTGTTCCCAGCACTTCCGATTTGGACACCAGGTCATCTAGCTTCTCGCCTCGCTCTAACAAAGACTCCATGGTGTTGTGCTGGGGAAAAGGTAAAAGGAAAAAGAACGCTTTGTTCACAAAGTGAGCTGACATGAGCCCCTTGCGAAGTTCAATCACAGACAGCACTTCCTTTGGGCTCCTCCCCCATACGTGAGCATCAAGACACAGTGTCCCAGACTTGTGGATGCAACAGGACCTAGTGACCTTCCTGTGGAATCTAGAAGGTTCTAACTGGGACAGAGCACTTCCCAAAGACTTCTCTACTGCACAGGTGTAGATAACCACATTCTAGAAGAGAATACTTCTATCTGCATTTGTACACATATATTCCCATCGGCCAGAACCTCTCCCCATCCCTAGAGGGGCACTGAGCTGAAACGCCGTCACTACCAAACCTGCAGGAGCATCTATGTGCTTAGAGAGGAGGAGCATGCACGCAGACCCTTGTGAAGGGGTGAGATGGGATGGAGGCCCTCAGAAGACCCCGCGGCCCCACTGCCAAGGTCATCAGGAAGTGGCTGGCTGGCTTCCACCCTAGACGGCCACTGCTGCAGAAGCTGCAGGGCCCCCAGAGGCTTCTTCAGAGCAAGGAGCATGAACCTAAATGTGCGCCTGAGATGGCACAGAATGAGCAATGAACAAGAGTCTCCTTTATCTCCACACAGCAGAGCAACTCAGATTTCCACCATAAAAGTTAACTGGATTAAGACGGGATGAGAAGTAGTGTGACCAATAATCCAGATGCAGCCAGAACAGGGCTGGGGGATGTGACCCGTCTGCTCTCTGCAGTGGAAAGAGAAGCTAGGATAGGGCATGGGGGTCCCCCCACTGTGTGCTCACAGCCTCAGATGCTGACACAGCAGAGGAAGAGATGGGGCTTGGTTAGAAAGCGTGGGGAAACGTGAGAGACAGAGAGACAGCTGAGACTTCGACAGCGGACTCTCATCCCAAAGCCCCAACAGCACAGTACTCAAAGCATGGGCCAGAAGACCTATGTCTGGAGCCCCTGGGATGCTCTTTATAGACACAGCCTCCTGGGTCCCGCCCCAGACCAGAGTTCAACTCCAGGAGACACCAATGTGCATGAAAACTGAGCCAGTGTTGACAAGAGTTTCATATTTGGGGCAGGGTTTTTTCTGGGCATCTTTTCTGGGCTTTATATGCTCTCACATAGGGCCCATTAATCGCTGGGCAGTGGTGTAAGCTAGCTGTTGTACTGTGAGCAGGGATGTAGAGATAAGACAAGCTTCCAGTCCTGGGAGCTCATATAAACGTGTCAGGAAGACAGACAAACAAGTAGTGACAACACAGTGACATTCAGAAAGGGCCTGGTGTAGCCTCCAAGTACGTGGGAGGCCTGAGCGGGGGATGCTTGCGTGGGAGCTGGGCAGGTCTGGGCAGGGACAGGGCCCAGTCCTGAGACTGTCAGGGAGTCTGCTCTTGATCTTGAACCTCATGTGAGAGCTGCTGAAAGACCTGAAGCAGAAGAGTAACGGATCAATGGCTACTGTCTGGTGGACAGACTGGAGTGGGCAGAAGTGAGGCAGAGGCCAAACCTGAGGTGAAAACAGATGCTGCTCGGGTGCCAAAGGTAGCTTAGTTAAAAAAAAAAAGTTGAAGTAGCAGTTACAAACCAGGAGATCTCAGACAAAAATGCACGGGTCTCGCTCTTCCAGAAGGGGCCTGCGTTTCAGTCCGCCCACTGTGACCCAGACCCTGCAAGTGAGGCACCTACTGGGCTCTGAGACAAGCTAAGGCAGGCGCTGGTGGTGAGGAGGCAGTACCAGAGCTCAGACCGTCTGAACCGAGGAACTGCCCAGACAGGGAGTGGAGTGGGGAACAAGGGCCACGCTGGTTCCCAGCTGAGCCCCTAGTAGAATGGGGGCCATTACCCAAGATGCGGTGCAGGACGCACAGACAGGGAGCTGTCTCAGTGAGTCTGGCTTTGAAGCCTCTGATGCATGGGGAGGGGTGGGCAACTACCACTTTCAGCAAAGTGTTTCAGCTATGATTAAAACAAGTATGGACTGTGTGCGTGATCGCTGGCCAATCTTTCTGCCCTCAGCTTGCGGCCTTGCCCTCCCACCTTCTTGCTTACCAGAATGATCTTGGTCTCATCCAGTTCAGCCTGTACTTTACTCATGGGGTCAGCTTCTCGGGGGTTCTAGGAAAAAGCCAAAAATAAGAACAATGTCAAGACTAGAGTGACCACCTAGAAACAAAGCTCAAACCTGAGTGAGCCAAACACACCTTTCCAAGTTAAAAACTATGGGCTGTTCAAACATGCACCAGAGAAACGAAAGCCTGCCTAGGAGCTCAGGTTCCTGGCCTTAATGTGGGTCCCTGTATTTTCCAAACGTATGTTGACCTCAAGGCTGTCAGGAAGTCACCCAGAACCACAACTACCACAACTACTGGCTTTTCCATTTCACACGGTTCTGGGCCACGTGGTCTGTACACAAGGCTCCCTACCTGGTATCTACTGAGGTGACCATCCAGGGCTGCATAGTGGATAGTAGCAGGGGATCCAACTGGCCACTCTACCTTGTCGACCTGCTTGGAGAATTCGTCCAGAACCTGCAAGACAAGGGAGCTCAATACCTGCCATCGCCCCTCACTGGCGCCCACTGCAACAGGGTGTGACCCAAGGCCTTACCCAAAAGAGGGGCCCAGGGAGGAGGGAAGAGGACGGAGGCTAATGGCAAGGGGAAAATCTAGGCTCAAGTTCCTCCTTCCTAAATATTCTGGGATTTAAACATGAAGTATGCCCAGCCTGAGATGAACCTCGTCTGGTTAATGATAAAAGTATTAGGATTATAAACTAGATTTCCACCTTTATCAGGTTATGAATTTCCAGGAAAAAGAGTACTGGCCCTCTAATTTTCCAAAACAATTCTTCAGAAAGGGAATTAGGCCCTGGCCTGGTGGTCAGTGGTTAAATTCATGTGCTCTGCTTCAGTGGCCTGGGGTTCATGGGTTTGGATCCTAGGCACAGACCTATACACAGCTCATCAAGCCATGGTGTGGCAGTGTACCACACACAAAATAGAGGAATACTGGCATAGATGTTGTGACACACTGGCACAGCTCAGTGACAATCTTCCTTACCAAAAAAAAAAAAAAAAAAAAAAAGGTAGGGAAGAATTAGGTCCTTCGGATTTAAGCAACCAACAGATTTCATGTGCTTATAAGTATGTTAGTGTTTTGGGGGACAAGATGAAGCCAATGTCTTCCAGGAGTTTGTAATTAGCACCTCTCAAAGAACCTGAAGAACATGGAGGTAGAGGTGCTAAGCCCTGTGGTGGTGCCAGCTCCATCAGGGGAGGGAGCTACTATAACCAGAGGATGGGTCAGGAAGCGGACTCTGTGAGCAGAAGCACAGAAGTGTCTGCAGAGATGGCCTTGTGGAGGGGAGGTGAGTCACAGGGCAGAACATGGAGTCTGGTGTGGCTGAGAAGGAACCGAAAGTCATGGCTATTGAGGGTGGAGGCAGGAAGAGAGGCAGCTGGAGGGGAGCCCTGGGGCAGCAAACACAGCCAGAGCTGACCTGAGGGCCCTATCCCAGGAGGAGAGATGCTGTGATTCTGTGGCAGACGGGGAGAGTCAAGGTGGCATCAGGGACACTAGCCTGGACACAGGTGGGACAAGGGGCAGAAATCAGCATCAGGGAGGGAACTTGGGAGGAATGCCAGACTGTCTCTTGGTAGGATAAGGAGAAGAGCTGAAAACGAGTTGATTTTGGACACACTATTCCATCCTTGATACCTCAGGCACTGTCATCATCCCTGGCCCCAGTCCACACTCATCCACCCAAGTCTGGTCCAGACAAACTGCAAACTCACCTTCTCCAGCAAGGTAAAAGCCACCCGGGATGGATATTCACTGTCAGCAATGACCACTCCTGCAAGACTGTCATTTCGCACGTAAACATGGCACAGATATTCTAAGGAGATAAGAGGTCAGACACACGGACGGTGACATGAGGACTTTAAGACTTTTTCACTCCCCAACTCAGTCAAAGCATCCCAATGCTGGGCTCCTGCCTTTTGGGTCAACGAAGCCAGCCTGAGCAAGGTTTGTGGAGGGGCTCTGCAGCACAGCTCAACGGAACTCACAGAGGACAGTGACCATGGGAGCTCTGCCGTCAACATGCCCAACACCTGCTCCAGGACGGGTACACACCCAGAGGCCCAGTGTGCAAGCCAGGGTCTAGAGGAGCCGCCTGTGGTGCAGAACACCTCCCAGGAAACACAGCCCCAGGTGCCTTTCCAAGTCATATCCTTGAGCTCCAGGTGAGGCTTAACTGTGGCTCAGGGACAGTCTCGGCAGCCCTCTAAAGCTCTGCTCTATTCCCAGACTGAGGGAACCCTGGACAAGCCAAGCAGCCTCCACTTTCTTAAAAAACCCTGCCAGCGTGGCCCCAAGTGAGGAAATTACTTCTCTGGGCCTCAGGCTTCCTTATTACAGCAAACCTGCCTGGCCTGCTGCGTTCTGTGGGGTGCCATGGGGGTCGGCGGGGAGGAGAGAGAAGGCCCATCTAGAAAAAAATCAGCCACTGCTGGCTGAGGTCTCCAGTATTACTGTGCTGGAGCCATCAAACTATCAAAAGGTACACACTGTACAAGGGCTTCTGCAAAACAGTCACAATCCATGGGGTTAGTTTTCATCACTCTGAAAGCATTCAGAAATGATGTCGCTAACCATATCCCTGAGGTAAACGGAATGTAAGGACTACAGCTGACGAATAAGAACCTTCTTATCCTTAAGACTCTCACCCAGAAGATTCGAACGCTAAACAAGGAAAAACAAATTAAAGCGGAGAGAGACCGTGAGCCCCTGAAATCAGAAAAGGGCAGAGATAAATGAGAGCAGGGACGAGGAGAGGGACGGGGGATCATCACTGACACCCTCCACTTTGTCTCCGTTCCCAAATAAGATTCAAACACGGAGTCAAAGTGCACACTGTACACAACCCGAGACGCGGTCAGTGTCTGAGGAAACGTCTTTTAAGTAAGAAAGTTGGGAAGGCAGACACAACCTGAGAACTGAAAATACTGAAATGTTCACGATCCAATCTGACTTCCGGGATGTGAACAACACAGGGATCCCACCCAGAACACATACACTGGATCCTGCCTGCACCATCGACACGGTACCCCCACACTGCGCGACCCAATGTCAGCACCACGTGTGACGGTCCTTCTTTCTGCCTGAAGAAACTCACATGCACCTTCCCTGATCTGTCTGTGTAACACTGGCCTCTATAAAATAAATGCCTAAAAATTCTGACAGGAAAGCTGAATTATGAAGAAAAAATAATGCTCAAGAGTAAAAAATGAGCTTTTAGATTCCTAGTCAAAAATCAAAGTAGCACAGAATGCAGTGTTGCCTCAGCAGGGCCAGCTGGAAATCGTTTTTTGAGCTGTCTACAGCTCTGGAGAGGAAGAGAGGGACAGAAGAGAGGCTGCTCATCGCTCCAGGAGAGTCAGACCGTAATCTTAAGTGAGTCCAAGCTGTGGGGGCCATCTTCAGTAGGCAGCTTAGAGCGCACGGGGCACAGAATTTTGCATAAAGAGGAGGAGGGGGAGGAAGGAGAGAACAAGGGAGCACAGGAGTGGAGTCCTGGGAGCCCTTTCCATCACAGGCGACAGCCCGAGTTGAGAAAGCTGCCAGCTGCCTGAGGTGTGGCAGCAGGGCCAGGACACAACTCCCAAGTTGGCAGGTCCACTTACCTTGTTCTTTGACAGAAGCTCTGCTGCCTTTCGCTGAGCGCTCCACAATCAGTTGACTTGTGAAGGTCATGAATTCCTGAACACTAAGAAACACAACACACATTACCTGTTCCCGTCACCTTGTCCCCAAACAATGCAAAATGACCTCTGAGCTTATACACTAAGGAGAAATTGCTTACTGGCTTCATTCCTTTCCCTCCCAACCTTAGTAACAAATAAGAAACGCTTTGCAAATGAACACAAATACAGACAATTACAAATCACCACGACCATTCCAACCACATCTGTTTGCTACCTAGCTCACCCACGGCCCACTTCCAGACTTCTGGGGAGTTTTCTACAGCTACAGTCAACTTAACATTTTGGTCAGACTATGATTTGGGACACAATGGAAAAGTAGAAGCCAGCTCCTGTTCTCAAACTCCAAGATGCAGGGCAAATAAAAACTACACTGGAAAAACACAAGGGGCAGATGAACAGCCAGTGATGGCTGAGCCACAGGCTGAACACTGCAATGCGACACAAATTCGCAGAGAATGCTGGGCCTCTTCCATGGTACGCGCCCAGGGCACTCGGGAAGGAATGGAGGGCAACAGCTCAGCCAAGACAAGGAAATGGCGGACGGCTTGTACAAAGACTGAGAGGGAGGAAGAGATTCATGGGCTCAACAGAGAGACGTGGCCAGAAGGAACAGTCACAGGTGACACCAGTTCAGCCAGGGGCTGACAAAGAAGCTTCCGACTGGGAATGCCACAGAGCCATCAGGGCAGGATCCTGACTCGGAGTCCAGAGCTGGGGTCCTGCAGATCTGTAAACTTCTGACACTGCGCTGAGAGCCAGAGAAGACGAGTGAAGACCCGACTCTGGAGTGGACTGCCCCGGCTAGGATCCTAGCTCCACCACTTAAGAGATGTGTGACTCAGGCAAGTTCCTTACTGCACTGGGCCTCCTCTTTAAAATCAAGATTCCTTGTGATGGTTAAATGAGTTACTTTGTGTAAAGCACTCAGCACATGCCCGGTGCACAGTATTACTAGCTACCATTATCTTGATAGTGTGATATGGTCAGAATAATCCCTTAGAGAAAAAGACTCCAAATAAGGAAACCCATGTAGTAAAACGAAAAAGAAACAGAGCTTAGAGTAGGACTGTAATCAGACAAAGGAAAGATCGATTCATGTGAGAGGCTGCAAACAAGGGCCAGAAAAGCTGGGAAACCATTCGAAGGTTTCAAACTCGGGGTCTTGTAATCACGAGGCAGGAAGGTTGGAAGTGAGGAGGCCTTATGAGGAAAACAATAAGCTCAGCTGGAAGACACATTGTTTTAAGAGAGGCAAGTAGAGATGTCCCTATAGTATTGCAGTCGTGTTAATCATCAGAAACTGGCATGAGTGTCCCAAACTAGGGAGGTGCAAGTCCGACAGTGAAATCTCTGGGGATCTTTGGTATACATGGGCAGTGAAAAAGAAAAGAATCAGAGTCAGCCAAGGTGGCACCAAAAGTTCCATCACAGGAAAGCAGCAACACAGAGCAGAAACTAGAGGCGATGGTAAAGAATGCTAAGTATCAAAAAAGACCCAAAAGAAGCAGAAAATTTCAACAAAATAACAACAGGAATTCTTTTAGATCCTGCCAGCAAACCACTTTGTTTTGTTCATCAAGAACAAAATCACTGCATTGAAGCAATGAACAGAATCCAGATCACCCCAGACCTGGAGACTGGGTGACCAGACACTGACTCTGTAGGGTCCTTCTTTGTGCCTGAGCCACCCTGGCCCCCAGACCCCCACAAATGGGCTGGAAGCATCTGTGGTACTTCTAACACACACTTTCCTGAAATTACAGTGCCCCAGAAATGTTTAAAAGCACGTAAGCCCTGCAAATCCCATGCTTCCTTCTAAATCTTCAGGATAGAATTCTTTTGTATCACTAGAGCCCAAACATAAAAAGCACACAATTTCGGGGGGCCTCAGTGACTTCATCCATCAAACGGAGAGTCTATCCACATCTCTCACACCGAATTGCTGGAAAGCCCAACCAGATAATATATACAGGGCTCTCGAGGTGTTGCACCTAAGCTGCCTGGGGCAGAATCACTAGGTGGGAGGCGTTGGTTTAAAACAAAGATTTCCGGGCCTTAACCTACTAGTTTAGAACTTACGGGCGTGAACCTGCGGAATGTGCACTTTTTCCAATTCCTCTTATAATTTTTATACGACATAAATTTGAAAAACGGTGAGTACGGGAGTATGTTCTAGAATGGTGTAAACCTTTTTTCGAGCGAAAGGAGAATAATTCCTCAGAGGTACCGCGCGCACACCGAGGACGAGGCCACCGCCAGGGTGGAGGCCGAGCCCGGGCCTCCCCGGACCCAACCCCGACCCTCCTGTGATCCCGGGCCACCCTCGAACTGGACTCTCCTCTGATCCCGGGCCTCCCCCGACCCGACCGACCCGACCCGACAGGATCCTGACCCTGAGGCCTCCGCGCCCGGGCGCCACGGCGCCGCCTGCCCGGGCCCACTCACCTGGACCTCTGGAAGAAGCTGAAGGAGGACACGTCGTACGCGGCTTTGAGCAGCACCGCCTTCGGCTCGCCTTTGTAGAGGACGCTCAGGCTGTAGAGCTTCATGGCGCCGCGCCCTCGGGCCGGCCGCCGGACCGGCTCGCAAGGAGCAGCGCGGCCGCCGCCCCTCGGACCACCGCCGGCTGCTGACGGGTCGGACGCCGGCTTCCTCCTCCCGGCTCCCTCCTCCCGGCTTGGGGTCTACTTCCGGTTCCGGCCAGGGCCGCCTCCTGAGAGCTTAACAGAGGGTTTTCGTGCCCCGGATGCAGAAAGGAGGGGGCTGGAAACACGCAGGCGAGGGGCGGGGCGCTGCGCGTGAGCGTGCGCTCGGCCCCGCCCCTCTGGGCCGTCGGGAATCCTCCAGGATTACTGGGGCGTGTGGAGGTGTCCAGCTCTTTCCCGGGGCCTCGCTCCGCGCAGTGAGACGCAAATAGCACCCTCACTCCAGTGCTTTGAAGACCCGACACTAGGGGCTTTGATTTATGGGCGAACTGCCTTTTTGGCGAGTGTTCTGTAAATCAGATCTTTTGAGTGAAGGGCAGGGACCTATTCTTCTAGAGGCTCCTTTGGGATGTGAAGGCATGCCTCTCATTTTCAGATGATCGATGTCTCAGGCCTTCCTCCTGCCCTGTGGGAGCGAATTCCTGGTCACACAGGACCCCTCAGCACAAGCCTACAGGGGTGAGGGCTCGGGAGTGCCCACCCTGTGAAACCAACTGTCTAAGCACTGATTTAGGAGGCCAGCTGCTGACCTCCCAGAGTGGCAGCAGAGGCGCTTCACCTCAGAAGGGGCAGAATTTCAGCTCCACACTGAGGGAGCAGCTTGATGCACAGTGACTTGGAAAACCTCATTTTGCTTGAGATTGAAATAATGCTTGGTCAATGGATAGGGATGGATGAGGCACGGTTCTCTACGGGTACTACATCGTGCTTGTTTCTTGTTTATTAAATGGCATCACGTAATCCGGGTCTTGCAGGACACACACATATAAGGACCTCTGTCTTTGGAAGTTGGCGGTAAAGTTACACTATCACGCTAGAAGCAGCCAGATCTGAGATGATGGGAAAGGGATGGTATATTTGAAAAACCAACAGGATCACTCTAAATATTACTCTAAATCAGAATTTCTCAACCTCAGCACTATTGATGTTTTGGGTGGGATAATTCTTTGTTGCTGGGGGCTAACCATGCATTGTAGGAGGCATCTCAGGCCTTGTACCCACTAGATGTCAGTAACACCCTACCCAACCAAAAATCTCTGGTCATTGCCAATATGCCCTGGGGAGCAGCGGTTTAGAGAACCATCGCTCTAAGTATTACTGTGGCTGAAGGAAGTTCCCACCACCCGCCCTTTCACTCCCCGCCTTCCTCACCAACTCTCTTCCCTGGGTATTTCTGAGCACAGACGGTGGAAAGGGCTTTTCCACATCCACTCCTTTTTGGAACTAAACCTCAAGAACAGTCATTGGCCAATGTCAGGCCAGCTATGTGGGCACACTAGTGTGCCAGGCAGTGTCACAAGATGCCTGGGAGCGGTCAGTGCAGCCCAGTCTCGGTTGCACTGACACAGTTTCCCTATGGGGGCAGGCGAGAGCGGTTTCTGAAGAAAATCCCAGGAGTCCTTTTCCTTTGTCACTGGAAAGTTGTAACAAAAGGACGGGGAGGACAGTGCTTGGTTGGAACAGACTTAAATGTATTCCCTTGACACATAATAGTAGTTGTCCTGAAGTTTCCCTTGCACCAAGCACTTTCCACGTGTTACGTCATTTAATCCTCACAAAAACAGGAAGACATTATTACCGCCTTACGGACATAGAAACTGAGATTCAGGTTAAAGGAAATCACTAATAAGGTACACATGTCCACACCAAAACGCGTAACAAACTCGCTCACAGCCCAGCTCCACTCCTGGCAGCTCTCCCCCTCTCTGGCCTTGCTCAGTCTCCATTGCCCCAGGAAGCCACGCTCGGTCTATGTGGTTGCGAATTCCCCAAGCTCATCCATCCGTCTTACTGAAAAGCAAGACCCACCTTCCACTCCATCACCCCAGCTGCCACCCAACTTGGATTCAGTCCCAGCACTGCCACAAACCACAAAACCACAAAAGCGAACAAACTGTTAACTTCTCTGAGTCTCTCTCTTCTGTAAAACTAGAAAAGACCCTTTCCATAGGCATATTGCTGGGAATGATAAGGCATTTTATTCCAAGTTCTAGTCACAGGAGATGTTTAATAAGTAACAACAATGATGATTATGTATATTGCTATCATTCGTGACAAAAAGGAAGGAGATCGTAGTGTGTTAAAGGCGTTCTGCAGACTGTAGGCTGAAATCTGAATAAGGTGTACAGATTAGAGAACCGTATTGTATCTGTTTTAATTTCTGGATTTTGATCATTGCCTTGTGGTTATGGAAGAGAATTCTTTGTTTTTAGGAAATACACACAAGTATTTAGGGGTAAAGGGACATCACATCTGCAACTTACTCTTAAATGCTCAGACTTCTCTTTATCTCTATATCTCTACATCTATAGATAGTTGAAGGATAAAGCAAATATGGCAACTAGATTTAAGGAGTCAGGATGAAGTGTATCCAGGAGTTCTTTGTACTGTTCTTGCAACTATTCTGTCAGTCCGAAATTATGGGGATAGAAAAGGCTGCAGGGAAGAGGCACCGATGTTACACAGGCAGCATCCACAGGAGTGTGGGGGGTGCAGCTCTGGGAGTCCAGGCTTCCCTTTGTGTGTTGGGCCCAAGAAGAAAAGCTCTTCTGCTGATGGAACTGGAGCAACGTGGCCCATGAGAAAAGGCCTAGGCCCTGTAAGCTCACCCCTTCTGTGCAGGCACCTACCCACCCTCGAGGCCATGTTCAGCTCACATGAGGTGTCGGTTTGGCTGGACAGCGGAACCCCACAGGAAGCTGAGTAAAAGCTGGCCGAGGGGCATATCCGAGGAGGCCCAGCCCAGAGGCATCCTTGCCACGCAGGAGCCTCCCCCTCACGCCCCCTTGTCCAGTCAGCTAAGGCCAGGGCAGCAGGGCTGTTTTCACTGTAAATGCAACATGAGTCTCCACAGATGACACAGGAAAGGGGCCACTGATGTGGTCAGGTCTCCAAAGGCGTTCAAAGCATGTCACCCCTAAATACGTCTCTTTGATGTATTGATTATTTTGAGCTAAAGCAATTGAGAAACAGTAGGTGCAAGAGGGAACTCTGATCCTCCGTTTTATTCCTGAAAGCAGGAGATTAAACTCCCATGTGAAGGGTACCCTCTCTCTACCAGGAGGAAGGAAAACTTCTCATCACCAGAGATGAATGGAGGCCAAGAAGAATGGGCACAAATAAACCTCGTTAAACCAACTCTCATCTTCTAGTCCCTTCTTAGCAATTTACCCTCCCTAGCCCAAGCCCCTTTGTCTTGTCAATTCTTCACAAATTTATTGTTTCTTTGTCTAAAAGCTTTCTGCTCTGGTCACTTCTTGGGGGTCTTCTTTCTCTTGTGAAGGCTTCTATGTACATGTAAAAATTTTAATCAAACTTGTCTACTTTTCTTCTTTTAATGTCAGTTTAATTCTTAGGCCCAGCTGGAGAACCAAAGAGGGCAGAGGAGAATTTTTCCTCTCCTGTCCCTCGTCAGCAGTTCAGCAAGCCTGAGGAGCAGACACTTGATGCCATCAGTCAGCAGACCAGCCTCCAGAAATGCTGCTCACTACCTCACCCAGGCATCCTTGGTTCCCATCGGCTTCTCCAGGCCACAGGGAAGATAGACACAGACATGAGGGAATAGGAGATGTCAGAGCAGGAGAGGACAGGAGTAGACTATGAGAAGGTTCACCCGGAAGCAGTGGGAAGGACGGGAATCACAGCCAAGGAAGACAGGCGTGGGCAGGCGAGCCAGCTGGGAGCTCTCGGAAATGGTGAGACAGGCGCCCTCAGAACTACCTCCTGTGCGGGGGCTTCTCAGAAGCAGTATTTGTACCAGGAGACCACCCCTCTCCAGCTCCGGGGCTGGGAGGCAGTGTAGCCCATGCTGGACACAGGGTCATTTAGGCCAGGGGCATGACATGGGGATGTCACCTTGACAACTGTGGGGCTGCCCCGCACAGGAAGTAGGAGAAAGTCTGCAGAAGAGAAAGTGGGGCAGGAGGGCAGGCACAGGCTCTGCGAGAGGGTTGGGGCTGGCCATCACCAAAGAGGAGTTTGGGTCCCACGGAGGCCCAGTCCTCAGGACCCCAAAAACAGAAAGCTGGATGGGAGTCATCACAAAGGAAAAGTCATCCTAAAGAATCTGAATGCTCTCGGGTGTTCAAGAGGATGCTGAGCCCCACCCCAAGCATTCCCCCTCCCTGAGCTCGCCAGTCCACCACACCAGGCACCACCTTAGACCCCCTCCCCACTAGCCCACAAACTCCTCACTGAGCCCCACCCCTCGGCCCCCTCTGAGTTTCTTCTCTGAGCACCCCCTGAATGCACCCTGCTGAGCCCCGTCTGATTCCTGCCACATACCCCCCTCCAGGGCCCCCCGTTCTCACCTGGGCATCCAGAATTCTGAGCCAATCAACACAAGCAATTGGTTAAAGAAAGGCACATGACTCAGGCCTCAGCCCGTCAATGCAGGCCATCTGCTGACTGTGCAGTAAGCGGTCCAATCAGAACAGTGCCTAAGACTGTGTTTGACCCTTGAGGGAAGCAATGGGGTTTCCAGATTAAGATGGTCAGTGAACCCCAAACAGTGTCAACACAAAATTCTGGTTAACAAAAAATGTTAAATACATATGTTCATATGAACTCCCTGGCAAATCTTCCACTAGGATGACACAAAGACAGAGGGCAGGAGTAGGAGATGCACCCAGGGCGGGCAGGTGGACCCTGGAGAGGGGCACAATCCATCGGCCATGAGGGGGCCCAGCAGGATGAGGAGCTGAAGCACAAGTGTTCCCAACTGGCGGGAAAGACAGCAAGAGGAGTCCTGGAGAGCCCCCGGCCCGCGCTCCCCAGACTCTTCAGCCAGGAATGTACTGCAGCCTGCCTTACCCCGGAGGAAGAGGCAGGACTTGCCTTTGGGAGAGCTGGAGTGCATTCTGCCACTTGAGGTCCCCTACAAACCCACCCACGGTTTCAAGTAGTCCCTGTCGAGTAAATATCTCCTGTGAGGCCACCCGCAAGGCCCTGGCCAGTGTGTGGTGTGGCTGCCCTCGGATCAGGTGACATTCCAGTCAACTGTGGCCACAGAGGGCAAGGCTATAGGGCGGAACCTGCAACTTCTGCGTGAGAGACTGCCTCAGCCCCTGTCCTTAGCACGAGGCTGTGGCAAAGAAACCTGTGAGCACTGCAGGCCACCTCAGCCCGTCTTTCCACCTCCCCGGCCCCAACGGCCTCATCAGAAGGTGGCGATGATGATACCACCCTGCCTGCTGCCCCAGATTGTCTGATCAAATGACAGAATGAAGGCAAAAGTAAGTACTTTGTGAACTGTAAATGTTTTAATCAATATTAGTTATGACAATTTCGCCTGAAGGACGTAAAGGTGGACCCATATGCACCATATTTCTGAATCAGAAAACTTGACGTTATAGAGATGTCGGTTCCCTGAAATGACTCCCCAAATTCAATGCATTTCCAACAAAATTATCAACACCATTATTTTGTGGAATGGGATGAGTAGATTCTAAGGTTTATATGAAAGATAAAAGGCTCTTGGTAAAGAACATTTTGTAGAAAAAAAGAAGAGATGCTTGCCTCATCAGATATCAAAAAACTAAAAAGTTACACAAACAAAGAGTGTGGAATCAGCGGAGGAATGGACAGAGAGGTGTCCAGCACACAGACAGAGCCGAGGCCAAGGCTGGCAGGGTACCAAAGGCCACTTTTACATTCAGACAATTTGCTACTGACACAAACAGCAAAAGAAAGAGCACCAAAAGGTGCCCCTTCCTGTCCTCATCCCGTGCGCCAGAAAGGACGACACTAAACAAAAGGGGCCAGAGCCTGCAGCCTGAGTCACAAGTCACGGCATCTCCCCTGGCGGGGAGCCCATTCTCGACAGCAGCTACACCCCAAGAGGCACAGGCAGAAAGCTTCACATCTTAAAACTTTCCAATACGCAGCCACCAGCCACATTGTGCACTTGCAGTGTGGCTGGTCCTAATTGAGAAGCACTGTGAGTATAAAATACACACCAGACCTCAGGGTCTTGGGCCAGAAACACCGTCAAGATCCTTTTTGGGTTCCCACATTTTGCTCCAGATGGTTAAGTGGCTCTCCTGAGCAGAGTCAGCTCCAGCACCCAGGCCTGCTGCTCCGTTCCCAGGGTCTTCACACTTGCAGGTGTGAGTGGGTGTGCCTGCTTCCTGAGGTGAGGACCCAGGTCTGCGGGCCTCTGCTCTGGCTGGGCCCGCTATTCCAGCTCAGGTTTCAAGACAGTAGGCAGAGAAGGCAGTGACAAAGCTTGAGGGTGGTCGGGCACGTGCGGCACTGCCAGTGGCCAAGCTGTCTGCTCCCTCTCCTCTGGTTCCCAGACTCACGGGAGCCTCTGCTCCTTAGAACGTGAGTTTGGAAGACCTTGTGACCCTGCCCTGGGAACTGGACAGGTGGCAAAGTCTGCAGTGACAAGACGATTGGGCTGTTGCTATGGAGATGGGGATGGAGGCCTTTTGCCATCAGCCCCAGTTTTCTGCATGGCAGCTCTAATGACAGGATGGTCAGTCCGGCTGAGGGTGGAGGGCGTGAGCACAGAGGACTGCTCCTGGTTGCCATGGCAGCATGGGCCCTCGCAGGAGCACAGAGGCCCTGGCAAGAAAAGTCCCCACTCACACCTGGTCGGAGCAGGAAGTGTTGGGCGCCGCGGAAGCAGGTTGGGGTGTGAGAGGAACACAGTCACCTGAGGCCTAATGACTCAAAAGCTGTCCCCCAGCCACAGGACGGGAGAGGACCTTTTCTGCTGAGTCTGTCTGGAGGACACCATGCTGTCACAGCTCAGCACAGCCTGGAGAGACAACTGACTAGTGCTGACCAGCCCCAGAGCCCAGCGATGGCCCTGCCCCTACCACACCTGGCCTGACGAGGCCTCCATGGAGAAGGGTCCCAGCTGTGGCCCCAAGAGAAGGCTCGCCAGTGGACAATGGAAAGGAGGAGACTCTGACTGAACCTTAAGCCAGGCCAGCCGGGAGGTGGGCCGGAGTCTCCCAGACACCCAGGCCCGACCTGACCCTTGGTTGGCAGAAGCCTTGGGATAGTTCTGCTTCGGAGACCTGTCGGGGACGGCTGAGGGGGCCCAGCTCCCGTGGGCTGGCTGCTGTCCAAATGCTGGATGACAGAGCCAGGATGGAGAACGCCAAGAAGGAAAAGGTAGCTCGTGCCACCTTCAGTTTTCTGACAGCGTTTGCCGTATGTCCCCACAGTCAGTGGTTTGTTTAGCATAGAAAGAGTTCACTCCTCAGAATCTGATTTTATACACAGGCCCTTGAAGGCAGTTCTGCTGGGGAGTGAACTGTGGGGCACTGACTCTGATGGGCAGAAAGATCCCTTCCTCCTGGCAACCCACGTCGTTTCCCCACTGCTTTGGGCTCCAGCCCTGAGACCTGGAAGTGAGGCTGCCAGGAGGTCTGGGAAGTGACCTCGTTGGGTAGAGAGTCTGGGGAGTTTAGAGCCCCCGCTGGGAGGTCTGGGGCTGGGGTCTTAGTGGCAGAACCAACTGACTGGCCGTGGGACTGCTCAACAGACATCCTGACAGGTCTCAGATGCCCGCACTGCCTCGCAGGAATCTCTTCATAAGGAGCCCGAGGGCCATTGCTCCTGGTGAGGAGCAGAGAGCAGTTGCTTTTTCCAAAACAAAGAGAAATCCAGACGATCTCTGAGCCAGCCATGTGCCCAAGCAGTGAGCAAGGAGACAGAGCTGGTGACAGGGCAGAGGGAGAAACTGCCTGCACCCCTAGGCCAGGGGCCGCAGCGGAGTGGGGAAGACAGGGAGAGGGCCGGGGTCCAGTTCCTTGGGCACGGTTCATCCTCTCACGTCTTCTTCTGTGAAATGACGGGTCAGCATAAACACTGGGCTGGTTTGCTCCTGGCAGAGCTAATGAAGTTAGGAGAAAAACAACCACGGTGCCACAGCCACTGGCAGCCGACAGGCCAAGGCCCTAACCGAGTCCCGTACCTGCTGTCATTGGTGCTATGGCAAGAGTTTGGATGAGAAATTCTGCCCAAAAGGGCTGCAGGAGGCGCCCTGGGGAGAAAGGAGGTGGTGTCTGGCAGAGGCAGAGAGATGGCTTTGGTGACAGGGGGAGGTGGGCCAGTGCGTGCTGTGGAGAACTGTGCAGGGAGCCCCTGCTGTGTGCTGAGCATCCGTTCTCGGACTCAGGGCTGCCCACGCCCCTTCCCATTTGTCCCCGGAGATGCAGTGCCCCACGTGGTAAACCGTTTCTGTTCCATAGGTGAGGGGTGCTGGTCACATTCAGGAGCTAGGCTGGCTGCAGAGCGCCAGGGGGTCACCAACATCCCTGTCAGGGCCAAAAGCAGAGCGAGATACTGCTTCTGGCACACTTTAAGGGGGCACCAAAAACACCCGTCATCAAGATAAATAGTATTTTAATACAAATTTTAAGGAATCGAAATTAATGCAAAAAATTCAGATGAACAAAATACCAAAGTTCTAAAGAGTATTAAGTGATTTTTCCACTTGCCTCAGCCCTGTGCTGGCTGCTCTTGCAGCGCCGGTCAGCCAGGTGCCAGGCCAGACCAGGGAGGTGTGGGGCTGCCACGTGCACACACCTCCCCCATGTCCTGGCTGGCAGAGGACCCACCTGTTGTCTGGCGGGCCTGGCTTGGCTTCAGAGTCATCTTAAGGATCTGAGGTTTTGCTGCCAGGCCCACCCAGGTCCAGCTCTGTGTCCCCTGGGAAGGGCTACCTCCACCCCAAAGCAGCGTTTGGCCTGCAGTAGTGAGCGACGCCCTGTTTGCACTTTCAAAATTGTCCCAACAGGTCAGCCGTGGCTGTACCTACCCGGGCTCCTGGGAGAGGAGCGTCTTGGGTGCTTTGGAGGGAACTGAAGGGTTGCTGGCTTCTCTCTTTCCATTTCTCTTGTCTGTGCTGACCCTTTGGACCTCACCTGTGGTCATCCCCCTATCATCTGAGGAGCGTGACCTCGGTACTGTTTTCAGTGGCTCCCCAAGGCAGTGTCAGCTCCCTACACATCTTTCCTAGATCTCCAGCTCCCACTACCCTGACCTTCCCCTCCAGCCTTTGGCTGCTGGAACCCCACCATGGCTTGTTCGTTCCTTTGACACGAAGCCCCATCCCTTGGTGGCAACCACTCTGGGTGGCCTGAAATTGGGCCCTGAGCACCCCCTTGGAAGTTCCTGGTCTGCACTTCCCCTCCCCCTCCTGGGCCCTTCTGTTGGCCCGACACTCCTCGAGAGCACCTGGTGGCGAGAGGAATGAGGGCTCCGCAGCACCAGCAGGCAGCTGTGTGTGGTGGATCGGGGGGTGCTTTTGAGGAAGAAAGCTGGGATGTGACCCTCCGGGCGTCTTAGTCTGCTCAAGCTGCCAAAACAAAATACTGTGGGCTGGGTGGCTTTAACAACAGACATTTATTCCTCACGGTTCTGGAGACTAGAAGTCAGAGATCAGGGTGCTGGCATGGTTGGGTGAGGTGGTGAGGACCCTTTTCCTGGCTTGCAGGTGGCACCTTCCCTCTGTGTCCTCACATCGGGGAGAGAGAGCTCTGGTCTCTTGCGCTCATGGGGGCTCCACGCTCACGACCTCATCTAACCCTAATCACCTCCCCAAGGTCCCACCTCCTAACACCACACTGGGGGTAGGGCTTCGACACACGAATTTGGAGGGGCACAATTCAGTCTCCAGCACGGAGGTCGGGGGGCAGCAAGGAGGAGCTGACCTCTCTGCATCCAGGCCCTCCAGCTGCCGGGGTACTCAGCCTCGCTGAAGGAGAAGGCTCAGGAATGGGATGAGGTTGTGCCACTCTGACACGCTGGCCCAGTCTCGCTGGCAAGACTTGTCCCAGCCAGTGTCTGGGCCCCAGCAGGAGAGAGACCACCCCCATCCCCACCCCTGGGCCACTGGAGGCTGCGCTACTGCCCACTCTTGACAGTTGCTCACGACGCGAAGCTCCAGGTGGGCCCCAAGCAGGTGTGCTGGGAGAGGGGCCGGTACAGAGGGGAGCAGTTGGCCCCAACAAGTGGAGTGGTGACAAGACCCTGAGCATGGAGGGACGAGGCTCCCTATAGGCAGGCGGCTGTGGCCTGGTCAAGTGGGAACTCAGCCTATGTAGAGGCTAGGCCCCTCTCAGCCAGGAGCTGCTGGCTCTGAACAGTGTCAGAGGTCATGTCCAGCTCCTGTCCCCACTGTTGCCGACAGGAATCCGTGAAGGGCCTGGGCTGGGAGGCCATGAGAGCAAAGGAGAGCCACATAGGCCACCTGTGTCCCAGGCCTCTGGTCAAGGTCCCTCAGAAAGAGCATTAAAATTGCCGCCCATCCCCGGGGGCGGGAGCAGACCAAGGGGACCCAGCAGTGGGATGCAGCATGGCCCCGGCCAGGCCCATACCTGCTCCTGTGGCAGTGGCCACAGAGGGCAGGCGGCAATGGAGAGACAGGCACAGAGTGCTCCAGGCCTCCTTCCCTGTGTTTCTGCAGAACTGCCCTGAAGCCTCCCCAAGGCACAAGTGGTTAGAGCAGTGTTGACCAAAGGTCCTCCAGAGAAGGTTCTGGTGCTCTCAAGCAGGGCCGGGCGGCAGCCTTGGGGCTTAACCCAGGCATCTTCCCCATGTCCTGACCCTGTGACAGAGGGACAGTCCTTGCCTGGCCCCTCCTCTCCACTCTCATCTTCCCTCCACTTCTCATGGGGTGGCTGCTGCTTCTTGCTGCCCCTCAGGAGGATGCAGTTCTCTCGTCTGTCTGTCTCTGTCTCTTTCTGTATCTCTCTGTCTGTCTCTCTGTCTCTCTCTGTTTCTCTCTGTCTCTGTCCCTCTGTCTCTGTCTTTCTGTCTCTCTCTGACTCTGTCTCTCTCTCTGCCTATTTGTCTCTCTGTCTCTGTCTCTCTCTATGTCTCTTGCTGTCTCCCTCTCTTGGGGCTGGGTGCACACTGAGGAGGGGCCCCTTCATCATCCCCCAAGCCTGCTCCCTCCCACATCACCCCCTCAGAGACCGGGCACCCAGGTCCCTCCCAGACTGGGAGCCCCTGGTGGCCTCTCACTCCCGCACCCCTGCTCTCCTCAGTGCCAGGGCTCCCACTGGGCCCACGTCCTGCTCTCCCGGCCCAGCCCTCCTCAGGCTAAGCTTCCTGGCATCCACTAAGGCCCCTGGTCATCTGACTACTGGCCGCCTCACACTCCATGTGTTCTATTCCTTCATTTTCCTGGAAGGATTGCCCGTTTCCCGTGACCAGTTCTTGGATAGGCCATCCATCCAGCTGCTTGAAAAGCTGCCTTTGGGACTAGGTTCCAGGCACACAAGCGTGATGACGGTCCATCTTTCCATTTGTTTGTTTCTGCTCCAGAGAATCCCTCTGTCTGGGCCCTTCTCTTTAAATACGCCTTGTGCCATCTCCTGCCTGCCTCACCTTTCTTGATGAAGTTCAGACCCCGTAGTCAAGTTTCATAAAATCGCTGTCAGAGTTTTGACTTGGGGAGAGATAAACCTTCAATGCCAGAATACGTACTTCCCCCGACTCAGATCTCCCTTTGTGCCTTTCAGTGAAGTGTTCACATTTTATCTCTTTGGGGCTTGGGCTCTCCTTTCTGTGAGAGTTGAGCTCCTGGCCTGGGTTTCTCTCTGACCCATGAGAAGGCCACTCTGTCTGGTCTTCCTCCTGCCATCGATGCCAGAAGGTCCTGACTGTCGTCCGAGGGTGAGGGGGCCTGCGGGGAACAGGCAGCTGGCACTCGCAGTCTCTGGCCCTCGTGTGAGTTCCCCACAGGGGCAGTTTACCAGATGTTTCTTGGGCACCTCGGTGTTCAGGCACCGAGCTGGGTGCTGGCGTTCCCATGGGCAGCTCAGGCCTGGTGGGAATTGGGTGGTGCCAACAGCCATAAGCCCACACCAAGGGGAGGTGACTTGAGGAGGGCCCATGGAGGGAGAGACCAGAGGCCAGAAAGCAGTTGGTGTATGGGAAGGGGGAGGAAGGTCAAGGTGTGTGGCTGCCATGCAAAGCACTCCTCCAGGAGGGCAGCCAGCTTCCCCTGGGCCCCTAGATTCCTCAGGCCCCCAGAGTCATCCTGGACCTTCTCTTGAGCATCACGCCTTCTCACCCACACACTCTCTTCATGCATCTGCTCCGTCCATCTCTGCTGTTCTCCCTCTGCCGCCCCCACGCCAGGCCACACCTGCCCAACAGGGTGGCTGCAAGTCTGTCCACCAGGGCTTGGGCCCAAGCAAGAGGAGTCTAACTGAGGGCAAGGGCCCCAGCAATGGGTCCTTCCTCCCAGATCTCCGCCAGGCCAGGTCTGCTGCTCAGCCACAGGCTCTTCTCAGGGATGGTTCTTGGGGACTGTTCTGGCCCTAATTTCACAGACGAGGGCTCTGCAGACTGAGAGGCCAGGTGAGTTGCTAGGTCATATGGGGTGAATGGTGGAGGCCTGGGCTCAGCAAGAACGTTCCTTCTTAGGTAGTGGCTTTGTGAACCCAGAGGTGGCCCCGGCAAGGGCAGAGCCTGTGCAGCTTCCTTAAGGCCCAGTGAGATCTGGGAAGCTCTGGGCCTCACGCACCTAGTCTGCAAAATGGGATAATAGCAGTACATGTCACATAAATGAGCGTGGAGACTTCTCTGAGTTGTGGCCAGAGGTAGATCGGATGGGGACTCTCAGGGAGCCAGGAGCTCTTGAAGTGGATGCAATCTGAGAGGATCAGGCCTCTGGGTAGAGGACCTCCCCCCCAGCCCAGGGAGGGACCAGTCGGGGTTGGGGGGGGCCACTGCTGTCTGGCTAGCAGAGTCCACTCTCTGCCTCCTTTTGCCCCTGGCCCTCCAAAGCATCCTGCCAGAGTATGCTTGGGGAAGCCGCACTCTGGCACGGCCTTATGCCCAATCAATGTGTGTAGACGGCTGCTGATCCACGGACCCACCCCAGCCCCACCCATCTCAGCAGACTCCTGAGTCCTGGGCTGGACCCTAGGGGTCGGTGGGAGGGATAAGGAATGGTAAGCCAGATCGACACAGGCCGGGCAGCTCCCTACCTGACATGGGTTCTGGTCCTCCACCCTGGGCCCACTGGGCTTGCCCATCTCTCCCTGATGAGCTGGACCCACTAGGCCCGCTATGCTGGCCGCCCTGCCTGTGAAGGTCACCAAATGGAGGCAGGAGCCCTTCTGACCACCCCACAGGACAGCAGCGACAGACCAGGGTGGACGGATTCTCCCTGTAAGGACCCAGCAGTTCCATCCTTCACCCCAGGGGTCGAGGGGGTGGGAGAGGATAAAGAAACTCCCTCAGTAGGACTCCCCCAAAGAGCAGAACTGTTAGAACACCCAGGAGAGGAGGATCCCACCTCCACATCAAGCAACTACCCCCTCCTCCTGGCTGACCGCTCTCCTGCAGCAGCTCCCAGCCTTTAGGCAGCTGGGCTTCAGTCTCAAACTTGCTCTTCCCCGTCCCTCCAGACCTCAGTTTCCCCTTCTGTAAAGCCCCCCAGGGCTGCTGTGTGGCGTGTGAGCCCCCGAGCGTGCGCCTCTCCAGAGCAGCTGTACATGCAACATCAATAGAAGCACAGAAAAGTCCTGTAAGTGGACGGAGAGAGAAGGAAAGCGATGCCCCCTCCATGACACCCCTTCCAGATGATACAGAACCCTCCCCCTGCATCCGGAGACTTCACTTACCCACAGTCAGGCTCAGATTACCCCCTCAGCACGTGACTCACACACCCCGTGGTTCCTGCCACGTGGCTCCCAGGTCTGGCCAGGGCCCCCGCCCTCCAGAAGAGTCCAGAGCAGAGTTGCCCAGGCTGATGGGTGGCAGGGCCCCCTTCACAGAGCACAGGGGGAGAAGCTCAGCCCCACAACATACATCAAGGCGGGCGAGCCTGGGGGAGCAATAGTCTTCTCCCCCTGTCCCTGCTCCTAGGCTTGCCTGCAGGTGTTGTGTCCATGAATGCAAAAAGTTGTACAGAAAAAGTCAGTGAAAATAAATGCTAGGTGGGTGTAGCCCATGAGAGGCCCACTAATGAGCGGTGATTTCAATTGATTACAAATGGTGGGTGTTTCCCTAATCTCACACACACACACACACACACACACACACACGTAACCACTGATTGATGCATCACTTAGAAACTATAATAATAGTGTGAACAAATATTAGCGGGCAGGACTGTGGGTTTCCAATGACCAAGCCTTTGATTCTGCCCACAGGGAGCCTACTGAATACTCAGTGGCATTGCAGGGGGCAGTTGCCAGCACATCTGAAATTGTCGGCCCCCTCCCCTCCTGTGATCCAGCCTCCTAGTGGGTGGGACACTCCTTGCTTCTGCCTCCCTGTGTTCCAGTCTGGAAGCTGCTAGGCCAGCTCCCTCACAGACCCACCTCTCACAACCTCTGGGGCCAGCAGGGCAGCTGGAGCTCCTGAGGCACCACTAGGACCTCAGGCAGGGAAGGCTGGGGGAGACTTACGCCCTAGGAGCATCATGCGCTCCCAGCCCCCACAGCCCAAGGCCTTGTGTTGTGAATGCTTCCCCAGGGAGGGATGGCTGCCGCCTTTCCACGTCCACCCTCTCGCTGAGACCCCCGGGCACAGTGGGTCCCTGTGCCAACAGGGAGCTTTGCAAATGGCCTCTAGGTCCACACGACCGGGCTTCAGCCTCAGGTAGAAGCTCACGAACTTGATCTTTTTTGAGAACCAAGTCTAATAGGTGTCAAAATACAGTGCAATGGTCAGGAGACAAGCATGGGACAGCAGCAGCGCCAGAGTCTTTCCAGAGCTGCCGCTGGGCTGTCCCACTCCATCTTGACACCTGCTCCGGGCCTGGGCCCTGCCCACTGGAGGGAAGATGAGTTTTCTCATGTTGTTCTTTATACTTTTCTGTATATTTTTAAGTCCCACCCTTCCTCTCCAACAGAAATGCAAACACTGTCAGCCTTTCTTGGAACCCGCAGTGCCCCCACCCTCCACAGCGGGTCCAGAGGTCCACCCAGCCTCTGTCTCTGCCCTGGGATTCTGGGAGGTGCCCAGGGGGTTGGTGTGGTCTGGGATGTGTGCCCACAGGCTGGGGGGCTGGGAGAGGAACCCATGGCCTGGCTGCATCCAGTACAAGAGAGGTGGCTGTCAGCCCATGTACCAAGGAGTCTGCAGCAGGTGCAGAGCTGGACGACCTGAACATGTCCTTCCAGTTTCTCCCCTACCCAGTTTGGCCTCCTCTGTCTCCACTGCCCTGTTCCTATCCTGACCTCTGCAGGTTGCCCGGTGTTCGAGCTCCTAGTTACCTTTGGCCCCTCCTAGTGCCTTGGGCTCTCCCAGACCCTAACAGGTAGAGCCCACTACCCTCTCCATCCCTCAGCCAGGTCTGTGCTCCTGGTCATTGCAGGCCCTCCTCCCAACTGAGACAGGTGAGCCCCCAGCCTCAGAGTGGACAGAGTCCAGCTGCTACCACTCAGCCTCCTTGGGCCCAAGTGCTGGTCACTAGTGCTAGTCTGTGGGGTGGGGTGGACGTCCATGCCTATGTTCACTGACGGTGAATCGGAGCTGACAGAGGTCATGCCCGAGGTCACAGAGGTGGGAAACTGCAGAGCTGGGAGTAGCCAGACCTCTGCACTTTGAAGGAAGCCTGGTGCTCTCCCGCCTGGCCGCTAGGACTCGCGATTCCCTGTCGCCACTCCCGGCTAGAGCACCCACTGCTCTGCAGAGACCCCCAGGGGGAGTCTGAGGCTCGGAGGCCTCCGTAAGGTGCTGGGGCCAGCCGGGGAGGTCTGGGGTGGGGTGATCCCTGCCCTGTGCCACAAGATTGATGATCACTCATAGCTCGTCTGGGCAGCACAACTATCCAGATCCATGTCGTCAACATGGACACTTTTATGCATTTGGTAGCTGAGATAAAAATGTAAATGCCTGTCCATCTCTGCGTGAGTTTCTTTTAGTTGGTGTAAGAAATTACCACAAACTTGGTAGCTTAAAACAACGTAAATTTATTATCTTCCATTTCTGGAGGTCAGAAGTCTGAAATGGGTCTCACGTGGCTGAAACTAATGCGACGCATCGGCAGGGCCCTGCCTCTGAAGGCTCTCGGGGAGAAGCCCCATCCTTGCCCCTCCAGCATCTGAAGGCTGCCTGCCTCCTTGGCTCATGGCCCCTTCCTCCGTCTTCAAAGTGCATGGCTCCAACCTTTGGCTCCATGGTCGCCTCTCCCTCTCTGACTCTGCCTCTCCTGCCTCCTCTTATGAGGACCCTTATGATGGCATTGGGTCCACCTGGAGAACCCAGGACAATCCCTTCATTCAGTGTCCTTCACTCAATCCATCTGCCAAGTCCCTTGTGCCGTTTCCCTGTTACACTTCACAGTTTCCAAAGACTAGGTTGTCTCTGAGGCCTTTGCCCTACCTCCCGCCCCACCCCACCCCTCCTTGGAGGCCTATCCCAGCGATGAGTGCATCCCACTGGCCTCACACTTGGGCTCCTGGCTTCTAGGACTTTTTGTTTTCAGCAGTAGATTACCGCCCCCTCCCCCCAACACACACACAAACCTTAAATCAAATTCTGACATTGAAATCTTATAAAGCAGACGACACACAGCTGCCCCCCTTCTGGACAGCAGTGAGGGTAGGAAGCCTGTGCTTCCTGCATTCAGGACTAGTGTCAGTCTCCCACAGAGCCCAGTGGAGGGACAGGCAGGCTGTGGGCAGGAGGGGCTGGGGGTCCACAAACAGCAGAAGGAAGAGACAGAGAAGCAGGCTAGGTAGTTCCCAGGCACAAGTGCATCTTGCCAAGTTGGGATGCGCACATGACCCTGCCTTCCTTTCCAATCTTACCTCTTCAGGTGGGTTAGCCAGGAAGGGATGCTGTCCAGGGGCCTATGGAGGAAGCAGCCTGGACAGTGTTTGCCCGTGAGGGCTTCGAGGCAGGAAGAGCACCCAGGAGTGGACAGGTCGGGTCGTGAGGCCCTGCAGCACAGGAGAGAACCGCTTACTGGTAGGGGTCAGCGAGGACGGATGCTTCTGGTCTGTGAGGGTGAAGGGACAGCACTGCCAGCAACAGCCAAGAAGGCACCCACTTTTCCCCTCATCCACGGCTGCAGCCATGGCTAAGTGCTCTGCTTGTGTCCAAGAGGAGACCCTCGAGGCATCAGCGTTCCCTCTAATCTAGCCCCATGCTCTACACAGCACTGTCCTAGGGAAATGCAGCATTTTCTAGTAGCCACGTAAAAAAGGAAAAAGAAATAGGGAGATTAATTTTCACAATACTTTATTTAACTCACTACATCCAGAATATTATCATTTAAACATGTCATTCACATAAAAATTGTTGATGAGATATTTGACATGCTACTGTTCATATTGTCTTCCAAAGCAGGGTGTATTGCACACATACAGCATATCCCAGCTAGGACTTGCCACATTTTGAGGGCCCAAGAGTCAGATGTAGCCAGTGGCTACTATGCTGGACAGTGAGGTTCACAGCCACTCTGACAGGTGGTCACCAGGCGTTCGTCAGGTATCTCTGGCCATAAGCAAAGCAAACACAGTGGGACCTGGGGGAGCAAAGCAGGGGCTGCACCGGCTGGTGGGACCACACTCAGTGTGCTGAGCTGAGGGCAGCTTTGGGGAGCAGCATCTGAGACTCAAAGGCAGCTGAGGGGCCAACCCCGTGGGGCAGTGATTAAGTTCAGTGTGCCCTTCTTCGGTGGCACTGGTTTGCAGGTTTGGATCCGAGGCATGGACCTACACCACCTGTCCGCAGCAGATTTTAGCTCAGGGCGAATCTTCCTCAGCAAAAAAACAAAAAAGGCTGTTGATGCCGCTCTGTCCACCTCTCTCTGGAGCTGGCCTCACTCTCCCCGACTGACGATGGGCTTTCCCCACACAGCGGGGCACGGTCGTGGGAGCTCCAGGCCCTTACAACCAGAGAGAAAGGAGAGCTCCAGCTTGACACTTCCCCTGAAAGGACTTGGGGTTCTGCTGGGACCACACATCCAGATCCACAGGGCATGTTCCATCCAGCCCAGCCAGAGGCACTGGCTGCCCGTGGCACTAGAATCACCTGCCCTCAGGAGTGAGAGCGCTGGTGTGGGGAGACAGGCCAAGGGTCCTGTTCTGGGCACGCCTGGCCCAAACCTCCAGTACACCTGTCTCCAGAGCAGCATGGCCTCAGCGCAGCCCCGTTCGACCCACTGAGCACAGTCACCTCTGCTTCGACTCCCACTCCCACGCCTGCTCTCTGCTCTGGAGCAAGGCCATCTTTCTGTCCTGCTAAGGCCATCCTTACGGTGTTCTCCTGTGGCCAGCTGGCCCTGAGCAGCCCTTCTGCCCTCCTGTCCTTACCCCTACACCTGACTCTGCTGGCCACCCCACTCCAGGTCCTCCCCTTCGGAGCCCATCTTTCTCACTGCTTCCAGAGTGAGCCGGGCATGCCTCCCCTCTGCACAGATCCTCCCACAGCCTCCACACAGAGCCAAACTCTCAGAGGGCGGCTGGGAGACGCAAGGTCAGCCCACATCCTAGCCTCGCAGCTGACATCGCTGCCATACTCCGGCACCTCAGACTCAGGGCCCTTCACTGCACCCTCTGTCCAGCTCCTTGGGCTTGGCTGTGGTTGGTGCCCTGCCTTGAAGTCCCTTCGATGTCTTCATCACCAGACTCTCAGCGTGAGAACAAGCTTGGAGGAGGCCAGATGAGAGGAAAGGAAGCAGAAGGAGAACAGGCAGGACATCGCACCTCAGAGGCCAGCATCCTTGGCCTCCTGACCTCGTGACCTCCTGGGCTCCTGGGCTCCTGGCCTCCTGACTTCTTGGTCCCCTGGGTTCCTGGTTTCCTAACCTAACCCTAGGAGGTATTTGATCAGGGAGTTACATTACTCAATTCATGCTTTTCAAAGGTCACTCTGGGTGCTAAGTGGCAAACAGATTATAGGCGGCAAAGATAGAAATAGAACAACGGAAGGCTGTTGCCATGATTGAGTTGCGAGAAGGTAGTGGCTCACATCAGTGGGGTTAGGTTTAGGGTTAGGGAGAAACAGAACGCACTCTGGGAATTCCAAGCAGAAAGGATTTGATACAGGGAATGGGGTGCTTATAAAGTCATCGGGAGGGCTGAAGGAGCAGAACCAGGGGCCACGCTGGATCTGGGCTTCACTGTCACTCCCTGTAGTACAATCGTGGAGCCAGGGACCTGCCACAGCCTCACCCTGTTCACGTTCACGAGGCTGGGTCATGGGTCCCGCACCACCAACACTTGTGTTGGTCAAAGCTTGCTGGCCAACTACCACAGACCTTCCAAATATCACAGGAATGTGGCCTATGGTCCACCCAAGGTGCATTCAGAAACCTGGCTGCAAGGGAACCTGGGAAATGTAGTTTTCTGCCATCCAGCCCTGTGTTCTGGGGGACAGAGAGGGGGCAGGAATGGAAGCCAAATGCAAAGAAATGACCCCAGCACACAAGAAAGCAGGAAAACATTGGTTGGACTCCCAAATGGGGTTGCCAAGGAGGTAGTTGGTGCCCTGGTTTGGCGCTCAGGGGAGAGGTCAGTGCTGGCGTCACCAACATAACTGATGGGCCATGGAATTAGTAAGAATGCCTAAGGAGTGGATACAGATGAGGAGAGCATGGTGGCGGGACTGGAGTGTCAGAGCCCTCCTATGGAGAGCTGGTTGCTTCTTGCTCCGTGCCTCTAGAACTCTTGGCTACAGCTTGAGTGTTTCCTTTTTCTCGTTCCTAACAAATTGTGAGCGCCTGCAGAGGGCTTAGTCACTGTGGGTCCTTGTACATCCTCAAAAAGTGTTTTTGGTTGAATGAATGAATGTCATGCAATATGCCCTGGGAGCACCATAGCAAACATAAAAGCTGTATGCTGTGTCCATACAGGATGGTTGAGCCTAGCAGGAGATCCAGACAAACAAGCAATTACAGAATCCCCTGTTCTACCAATGCAAGAATTCTAGTTAAAAAAAAACTTACAAACATAGATAAGAATGACTGAATGTGGTAACTGTTGATATCGGGTGCTGGATGCACATGGGGGTTCATTATACTATTCTCTCTACTTCTGTATATGTTTGAAATTCTCTATTACAAAAAGTTTTTAGCGTAAAAGAAAAGAAAGAAAAAGAAAATGAGGCTAAATTTGACACAGATTTCTCCTGATGAGCGCCCCTGAGCTCCGGGAGTCTCCTTGCACGTACGCTCATAAGCTGAGTGCTGTTTACAATGTCTCCCAGCTGCTAAGACCTGGGCATCGACCCCTCCTGGTGGGAGCTTGCTATAGACAACCAGGGACTGTCAGCCCTGCTGGCGAACAAGTAGGAAAAGGGTGGTGCACAGAGGCCAACATGGAATTCTCTGCCCTCTGAGGCTCTGACCCAGAGAACAGGGCTGTGAGGCTGATCTCTCGTGAAGACTCTCTGTGGTGAACAGGTATCTTCTGCTATCTGAACACTCGCTGTCTGAATAGTCACTCTAATGACCTGCAGAATTGTTTACCCAAAATTCACTACCCAGATGGAAAATGAGTAATGAATCAATGTGTAAGTTGCAGCTGAGTCCTAGGAGAAGGTGTGAGTCTCACAGCTCTGCTGTTCTCCCAAGAGGGCCTCATCCCACGTTCGTTGTCTGCATGCAGCATGTCACTGCTACCAGGCCTGGTGCCGTATGAAAGGCAGAAATAGTTTGTATCTGTTTTAGGTCAGGTTCCCAAGATGTAGAGCCTGAGACTGGATTCCTGGGCAAGTGGCTTATTGAGAGAGCGCTCTCAGCAGAACCTGAAAGGAAGTCAGTGGACCAGAATAGGAGAGGGAAGAAACCAGGCAAACGTGTGCGTTCAGCTTAAGTGAAGCCTCAGCCCGACCCCACAGGGAGCTCTGCAGTATGAGGAACATCGTGGAGTTGTCCTTCATGAGGAAAGAGGCTAGCCTTTCGTACCCCTGTCACGGAGTCCGTGACTGAGGGCCACAGGGGAGGGATAACCTTCCAAGCACTTCTAGGAAACTCTCAGGAGAAGGATGTAGCTGTGAGCAGCTAGCAGCCACCACTCACGGTGGCTCGAGGCTGGGGGTGCCAGGCCAGTAGGGTGGGACACCGATGGCGTGCACTACAGTCTGCCCCTTTGTATGGCCCAGATCTGCTCGCCTCTCACGTTAAGCTCGCTCCAGCCAGGCACGGCTTCCTCAAGATTCTGGGGAGACTTACAATTGGATGTTTAGTGAGATGAACTATAGTTCCCACTTCTGTGGATGGTCCTAAGACTATGCATGATACTCATCACCTCCCTCCCCAACCATCCTAGAGCTCCTCCTCCTTGGCTGACACTGCTGGTGGAGGTGGCTCACCTGGCGGCGCGACCCAGACCCTGAGCCCAGAGCCTCACCCTGCCTTCCCTTATCAGACTGTGGTTGTTGCACGTTGTCTGTTTAGAGTCACAACTGGGCACTGGAGTACTAGACACACCCCAGTGGATCATCTGAGTGGAAAACATATGCTATCCTGCTCTATTGCATAGAAGGAGTCCTGCCTCCCTGGGATGACAAGCGTCAAACGTCAGCTGGTCACATGTGCTCCTTGTGCCAGGATGGTCATAACTTTCTTTGGCTACTGGCACAAGGAGCACAGAGTGACCAGGTGGCAACTGTAGCTTTAAGTTTAGTGGGATTCTCCCTGTATCCCCTAATGGAAACATCCCTCCTCTGAGAACCAGGACCTCTAGATGCACAAAACCTGAGGTTGTGGGTACAGGAAGAACGAATTCCCCGATTGGGTCATTGGGAGTGATGAAGGGCCCTTTGGTTCCCAGACCCATGTATTTTACCTTCGAGGGACACAGCCTCATCCAACGGCCATTCGAGAGTATATTGCGTCCTGGAGGACACTGGCCCCTTCTGTAGAGGGTCATCTCCAAGCTGACAGCTCAGCTGTGCCTTCAAGAGGCTATTCCACCACTCCATCAGGCTGGCAGCTTCCAAGTGGTAAGACTAGTGGATCCTATGACCATGTGCTGACTGCCAAGCCTCCTTTGCCATGAAGCAGGTCCTTTGTGGTAAAGTCATGTGGGATCTCACATCAGCAGATCAGACATTCTGTGATTCCTCAGTAGTGGGAGTGGCTGGGATACTGAAGGTAGGAAAGTCAAATCCATACCTGAAATACAAGATGAATCATTTCCCTTCCAGGGTGGAAAGGGTCCAGTGTCATCAACTTGTCACCGAGTAGTGACTGGTTGGTCTCCTGGAGGAATGGTGTCATACCAGGGGTTCAACACTGGTCTCTAAGGCTGGCAGGTCATACATTTGACAGCAGCAAAACTAGGTCAGCCTTGGTGAGAGGGAGCCTACACTTTTGAGCATGTGCACAGCTTCCATCTCTGCCACCATGGTTATTGTTTATGAGGGCATTGTGTCAATGCTGAGCTGACATCAGAGCTGCCGGGTCATCTCATCCACTTGGTTATTGACCGCCTCTTCTGTAGCAGAGGGTTCCGGCAGTCATTAACTCCTCAAACTTGTGCTCGTGAACATAGATTTATCTACACACCTCTTCCCATACTGCTCCTTGTCCCCAGTCCTCTAATCTTGCTCCTTCCGGCCGCTGAACAATCAGCTAAGCTATTCCCTGCTGCCTACGGGTCTACGTGCATTTTTACCTTGGGCCTCTTCTCTCTCCATTCAAAGTGAATAACTGGGTACGCTGCCCAAAACTCTGACTATTGAGAGGATTTCTCCTCACCGTTGTCTTTCAGAGCTGCCCCTGAATGGAGCTGTAGTGCAGCAGAAGTCCATTTTCACTTTGCACCAACATGCCAAACTGACCCGTCCATGATCCAAGCATGGGTGGGTTTTTGCTCTCCTCCAGCAGGTAGGCACAGGGAAGCCCCCACCATGGAGCTATTTGTATGTGAGCTGAGGGAGAGGCACAGGGGCATGGGTGCAAGAGAAGTGGGTGACAGGCGGGTCTGGGCCACCTGTTCCTGCAGCTGATCTGCGCCCTCTGGACTTGCTTGAGCCTGATTCCAGATGTACCACTTCCATCTCATCAAGGGTCACTGCCAGGCCTGCCTGATCTCATGACTTAGTGGATCTGATAGCACCCAGTTCATGATGGGCAGTTCTGCCCACATGGTCGCTTGATGTCCCATGGTCAGATGCTTTGTCTCTACCAGGGCTCAGTAGCATGCCACAAGTTGCTTTTCAAGTGGTATTTGGTTCTCTGCTGTAAAGGGCAAGACCTTGGTCCAGAGCCCAGGGGTCTGTGACTCTCCTCTTAGGATTTCCACATTCCACATAGTGTAAAACCGTGAGTGTCAGCACTGCCAGGTCACGTGGCCTGAGGGTCAGGGCTGCCCGTGGCACCATCCTGACAAGCTGCAGGGCGCTTTCTTTCTCTAGCTCCACTTAAACCATCAGCCTTCTGTTTCATCCAATAAATAGGTTAGAGCAGTGTTACCAAGTGAGGAATATGCTCCCTCCAAAATCTGAAGAGGCCTTTCAAGCATCATGCACCTTCCTTACTAATAAGAGAAACAAGGCACAATCATTTCTTACTTACTTTAAAGTGATTGTCCTGGCATGTCCCAGATCACTAGGCCCCTACCAACTTCACTGATGTTTAGGCCTCGAATCTTTTCTAGAGTGTGTGTGTCCCACCAGGACACCCAGAGCACTTGCCCCTTCTTGCTCAATAGGTCCAACTAGCATGATGGCATCATCATAGGGAACCAATATAATGTTCTGTGGAATGTCCAGATGGTCCAGGTCCCTTGGATCTGTATTGGACAGAAAGGGAGAGAATCACATCCCGTTGGAGCAAGACTACGAATGTATACTGTTGTCCGTCTCATGTGACTGCAAACTGCTTCTGCTCTTCCTTCCTGGAGGGTATTGAAAAAATGAATGCCTCAGTCAGCTTAGGCTGCCATAATAAAACACCATGGACTGGGCAGCTTAAACGACAGACATTTACTGGTCACAGTTCTGTAAGGTGGAAGTCTGAGATCAGGGCACCAGCGTGGTGGGGTTTTGGTGACACTTTCATCCTGGCTTGCCGATGGCCACCTTCTTGCTGTGTCCTGAGGTGGCGGGGAGCGAGCAAGCTCCTGTCTCTTCCTCTTCTTATAAGGACACTAATCCTCTCGTGGGGGCCCCATCCTCATGACCTCATCTAACCCTAATTACTTCTCAAAAGTCCCCTCGTTAAATACCATCATGTTGGGGGTTAGGGCTTCAACATATGAAATCTCGGGGGACACGATGAGTCCATAACAATGAATGTGCCAGATCAGTAGCTGCCTACTATGTCTCTACCACAAACAGTGTTAATCTACTCTAGAAAAGACACTCATCCAGCCCACCAGCTGCAATTGGGTCTACTCTGTGGTTGAATTTGTGGTAGTCCTCTGTCATCTGACCTGATCCAGCCAGTTTTTACAGGGATGGGACTGTGGAATTTAACGATGATATGATGTGATCCCCTGGCCTGCACCCTTTGAGTCTTGAAGAATGGCAGTAATTTCTGCCATCTCCCCAGGACTGGATGCTTTTCTTTGGCTGGTGTGGGTAGTGGCAGTTGCAGGGGCCTGCACTTGGCCTTTCCTATTTCAAACATTCTTAGTGTCTAGTTCAAGAAACCACTGTGAGGGGGTCTTCCAATAGCTAAGGAAATCCATTCCAATTGTAGGTTCAGGATCCAGGGAGGTGACCACTGAATGGATCCCTGGAAGACAGACCAGGAGCAGAGTATTATACACACTTGCTGCGTGTTACAGGGTCCTTCCTCATGGGGACTCAGTCCCTCTTTCAATCAGTGGGTTCTGGACCTGAGAACTGGCTCGCGTTTGGAAACTATGCTTTTCCATCATAACTCTCCACTGCGGCAGCTGACCTCAGCCTTCTGCTCACCCTTTCCTAGACCTAAGAATACACGTTGGCCTTCTGCTTAGATCCCTGTAGGCCAGCCCCTCTGGTTGTTAGTCTGACCTTGCTGCCCAGCATGGTGATTATTGCCATTTTGCTTCTGGTCTCTGCCATTAAGGATCTGCCATCCCCACTGCTGCTAGAGAGCAGCTCTGAAGCAGCATCACCTCCCATCGGCCCTGGGCTATAGAGAACAGCCCCCGCTGAGCCTCTGAGCTGGCGTCCCCCCACCAGCGTGTCCCCCACAGCCTTGGCAAACAGAGTGTCCTCCTTGCCTTCCCAAGGAGCATGGCCAGTGTGTGGGTTTTCCAATCTTAGAGAGCAGATAATGTTAGTATAGCCATTTCTCTTATCCTTTTGGTCATCTCCTTCATGGTCTGCCATGTCAACTCAAGCATATCTACTTCATTTAACGTCAGCCGTTGCTTTTTCCAAGCTTTCAAGAGCCACCCCAGCAGTGCAATGGAGCCATCTCTTGGGACCCTTGCCAGGGTGTTAAACCCTGCATGACGGGAGAATGCCTCCACATCATCAAAGTCCCCCTCTCCTCCTTATCATCGACCTCCCCGGATCCAGCACCACGGGATCAAGACTCCCTCTTCCTGCCAGCACATGCTAGCCAGGGCCTGCAGCTCCTTTGGCGTATCATTCCCTTCCTTCCTTAGTGGGTCCAATGCTTCCCCAGTTGGGCCATGCTGAGATTTGACCTTAGTTGTCACGGCCAGAAGGAGAGGCAGAGGCAGAAGCAGGTCCTAAGAAGGGCAAGCATTGTCTCTGAGACTTTTGCATGGTCTTCCAGTGAAATAAGGCTCCTTCTTACAGCAAGGCTCTTCTGAAAGCCCAGAGGGTTCATGAGGATCCGGGCATTGTTAAGCACATCTACCCACATGCTCAGAAAGCGAATCACGTGCATCTCTTTCCAACTCCTCCTTCAGTGATGCCATGTTGGCAGGGTAAAGTCGGCCTTGGGGGCAGTATTTACACCATGAAAATCAGAAAATGCTACAAGCCAGGGCCTCCGCCATCCCTGAGAGCTGGTTGTTACCCACTTGCCAGCACATAGGCACATAAGGAACCAATATGGGCCTCATCAGTCCTGGCTGGTTCTCTCTGAAGTCCTGCTGCCACCCTGCAATTAATTCCTGGCCTTGTCTGCCTGCGTCTGGCTGCAGGAGATCAGTACTGCCAGGGAGACCCTCCTCCTCTCATACTTTGCTTTAAATGAAGAGATCCGAGCCTACTGTTTTCTCTTTTCAGTGCATCGAGCTGCTTACCAACAGCCACTGAGTTGCACAGTCCTTAGGGCTGAAATCTCCCAGAGCCATCGGGGCCAGACAAGGCATGGGTGTGGCCTTGTGTTCCACCAGCACCCCTCACTGGCAGGAATCAGGGGCACAGGCCAGGGGCTGCTAGTACTGCTCCTACCATCAGTGAAGCATCCTCCTGTCACCTCACTGTGAGTGACCCACCTCCAGAGCCCCACCTGATTTCCAGGACCTGATTCCTAGGATCAGCCCTGGCACCAACTGTCTCAGGTCCTTGGAGGCAGGTCCCAGGGGGCCTGTGATGAGGATTCTGGTGCCTGCAATTTAGTGAGGGAGCACTCTCAGATGAGGTCTGCTGGGAGTAGGGGGCGAGATAAGAGAGAGTAGAGGCAGATTCAGATGTGGCAGAAGTCAGCCCCAGTCTGATTCCTGGGGAGCTCCGGAGCATGAACGGCTCCAGGAGTTGTCTCTCCTGAGGCCAGGCAGCCTGTACACCCCCGTACCAGTCAGTACTGGCTGGGGGCTCTGGCTGGATTGCTAGGGCTGCCAGACTTAGCAAATGAAAATTCAGAATGCCCGTTAAATTTGAATTTCAGATAAACAACAAGTAAATTTTTAATATATGTCCCAAATATTGCATGACATACTGTATTTTCTCTGCCAGTCTTGCATAACCTCCCAGGTATTTCTGGGTGGAGTGACTGTAGACTGAGGGTAAGTCTCGGGAGGAGGATCCAGCTGTGAGCTGTTGGCAGCGCAGCTGGGGGAGGTGCAGCTCCCAGGGAGGGGATGTTGGCAGGTAACACCATCTGTTACAGGATGTGACGTGAACAGGATCCCTGTGGACTCCACGCAAACACAGCGGCAGTTGAGTTCTTTAAGGGTTAGATAATTAGGTGGTTGGTCTTTTAAACACTTTGCCTTGTGCAGAAATCCTTGGTGGATTGCTCTATATAGAGAGAGTCTTAGTGATATTTGGAAAATTAAATGGAGTTTTCAGGTGGGCATCTTTATCTTTTTCATTTCAAACAAGGAGCATAGGCTCCTGCTAGTGTAGATTTGTTCACCAACACATTTTCAAAGTGGCTGTAAAACTCAGGAGTATAGTTCAACCACCCAGGAAATCGGTGTGAGGAGCAGCGTCGGCCCTGGTTTGGCTAGTTGGACATTAACCCTGGAGTAAGTCAGAGGGTAAAGAGAATGTTTGCCTCAGTCCTTTCAAAAGCAGCCCGGCTCACCCCGTCTGCAGTCTGCATGCGGCAGCGCCCACCTCAGCCTCTCAGAGGTGGCCCGGGTGGGTCAGAGGATCAGATCCCAGGGAGGCTGCGGGGGCGCTGCTCTACTCCACTCCTCCACTGTTTTTCACTGGAGAGCCAGTGAAAAATCCAGCACAGTGCTGGGTTTCCATCACCTTGAGGGAGTAAAGTTCAGCTCCTGCCTCGCCTTCTGGGGCCTTTCCTGCGCCCACCCTGTTGAACATAACCCCCAATTTGTGTCCCACTGTACCTTGCTCCCATCTCTTTAGAGCGTTCTCAGGTGAAGCAGAGCCGAATGGCTTGTCAGCACCCCCTGTGGCAATTAGGGCTCTTTGGGGGCTCAGACACCTGCTAACATTGAGGCCATTGGTAGGTTCATAATCCCACATAATACGTACTCCAGAGCAGGTGGTCCCCAGCCCAACACAATGACACCTCGACGTCAGGTTCTGGGTCAACTCTGCTGATTCTCTTGGCCTCCCCTCATGGCTGCAAGGTGCATTCACAGCACAAGTGGTACCAACAGACAAACGATGCTCCAAAAGCAAGAGGGGTGGGGCTTTTGCTGCCACGTCTTCCCCAGAGGCCTCCCTCCTGGCATCTCACAGAAGAAGGTGGTGACTGTGGGTGGGTTAGGCCAGGCAGGTCTGCCTCCAGTGCCGAGTGCGTTGTCACCTGATCCCCAAACAAAAGGGAGGCTCCATGAGCAAGAAAGAAGGGGAACCGGCTGTGGGTGTCAAGAAACAGTGTCTGCCCACATCTCTAGGAGCACGTGCAGCCCAGCGCACAGCCCAGGAGCAGGCCCACCCGCCTGGCCAGCACGGAGTCTGACACTGGGCCGGTGAAACCAGACGTGGCCGCAGGGTTGGCTTCCAGGCTGCTCTGGCCTCTGGATTTGGTGCAGTTGCTGAGCAGTGAGAACCCACGGTGGGCTGGTGCGTCCTGGCACTGGGGCTCCGGATAGACAGGTCCTGTTCTCCTGGGTGCCACATCATAGGGAGCAAAGACAATAGACTGCAAGATGGCTTCTGATAGTGTCGTTCTCCAGGTGACATTTGCTGAGGCCTAAAGAGGAAGGGGAAGCCAGGCACAGACAGGTGACATGCTGGATGACCCTGCTTTTGTGGCCTTTACTTTCCCACGAGTGGACACAGACAGCTCTGACTGTGGTAACGGTGGGCTGGGAGGAAGCTTAAGGTCTGGGGTGCTGGGTGGGGCAGGGAGCCCTGGCTCTCTTGACCCTTCTCGGGCCCAGATCTGTCATCCTAGCAACAACAGAAAATCCTGTTGGAATGGTGGGGTTTCTCAGGCAGAGGGCCACGGCTCTGCGGGAGGATGGCATCTCACCCATTTTACAGGCGCAGAAGTGAAGCTTCGAAGGAATGAGTCGCCTGTCTGAGGTCAGGTAGCTAGCAAGAGGCCACCAGCCCCCGTCTCCTGCTCCAAGTGCCGTGAGGGAGCTGGGACGATGTGGCCCTGGTCCTGTGTCCTCACAGGAAGAGACCTGCTGCTGAGGGAGGCTTGAGGACAGCAGCAGCTCTCTTTCTGCCTCTTATTTGGACCCCTGACTCTCTCCAACCTCACTGGCTACTCTTCTTTTTAAAATTAAGGTCTAATATGCATGCAATAAAATTCACCTTTTTAAGTGTGCAGTTTGATGAGTTTTATCAAATGTATACCATTATGTAACCACCATCGCTGTCAAGATACAGACTCTTTCCATCACCCCCAAAATTCCTCAATCCTGCCTCCTTGCTGTCAATCACCTTCCCTGCTCCCAGCCCCTGGAAACCAGAGGGCAGTTTCTGGGCCTTTCGTTTTCCCTTTGTGATATAAACGGAACCGTTGAGAATATAGTCTTTCGTGGCTGTCTTCTTTACTTAGCATACCGCTGTGCATCGACCCGCAGTCCATCTACCCTTCCTTCCTCTCCATCGTTGAGTCGCGTTCCATTGCAGGGAAGCGCTGAGTTGTGTTGGTCCATTCATTCATTCATCAGCTTGTAGGCATTAGGGCGGTTTCCAGGTTTGGCTATCATGAATAAAGCTGCTGTGAACATTCAAGTACAGGTTTTTGTGTAGTTTTAGGTTTTCATTTTGGGGGGATAAATATCTAGGAGTGGTGCCATGTGGTAAGTGTCTATTTCACTGTAGAAAAAACTGCCAAACTGTTTCCCACAGTGGGCTGTACCGGCTGTACTCCCACCAGCAGTGTTGGAGGGTTCCAGTTGCTGCATATCCTCCCCAAACCTTGGTTTTGCCCATCTTTTAAATTTCAGCTATTCTGGTAGGTATACAGTGGTGTCATTGTGGTTTTAATTTGCACTTCACTGATTGACTAGTGATGGATGTATTGTCATCTGCTTATTGGGCATTCTTTGGCGAGATTTTAAAAATTGGGCTGTTGTCTTCTTATTGAGTTGTAAGAGTTTTTTTTTATATATTCTGGATACAAGGCATTTTATCAGACATGGTTCTGCCAAGAGGTGAAAACTACTCTACAGGGATCCTACAAGGGACCCGGAAACATGTTTCTATGAACTGGGTTCACAGCCCTCTGCTCTCACTGCCTACACCCTGGCCACAGCCCTTACCATCACCGTGGCCTTCCCGTGATGATGTCCCACCTTGTGTGCCCCTTCCTCCAGCTCCTCCAGAAGCAGGATAGCTCAGGGACCGAGAGTGGACCCTGGAGACAGAATGCCTGCGTTTCAGCCTCGTATTTGCAGCCTGATGGGAGTAAGTAACTTACCTCTGTGGCTCAACAAACGTGCCTGGCCCAGCGCATACACAGCTGTTATTATTATGATTACTATCCCAGCCCTGTCCACCCCCAGCACTGCCACATAATCTCCTTTCCTCCTGACCCCCTGCTGTCATAAACCGTACGGCCCTCCACTGTCTGCAGGACTCACTTGACACTTGGCGGTGTCCCCACTTTGGATCCCTCACATCCGGTCCCTGCCTGCCAAACGAGCTTTATCTACTTACCATCTCATTAAATAAGCATTTATTAAGACTCTTCAAGGGCAGACAGTGCACTGGGCATCTCCATATCCATAGTCTTTGAAAGACTAGCAAGGTCTGGTGTTCTTGCCAGGAGAAGGTTTTTGACATTATTAACATTTCTTCCATTCTTATCCATCTGTTCAGGTCTTTCTATGTCTTACTGAGTCAATTTTGATAATTTAAATTACTTTGAAAATCATCCATCTTCTCTAGATTTTTAAAATGTCTTGAAGCAAGTCTCGCACTTAACTCTGATAAGACTTTTCAAGCTCCTATTTATCTGTGATTATACCCTTTTCTTACCCCTAAACTTGACAGGTGTCTCTCCTTGATCAGACTGCCACGTGTTTGCTGTGTTATGGGTCTTTTTAAAGAACTGGGTTTGGGTTTGTTAATCAGGTTGGCTGTGGTTTTCATTTGTGCGTTCTCTGTGTAGCTCATTTCTGCTTTTCCCACGATTGCTCCCTTTGTCCTACTCTTCTTTGGGCTCACCTCCTCTTCTGGGTGTTGGGTTTAGCATCTTCAGAGGAGCGCTTTGCTCATGGATTTCCCGTCCATTTTCCGTAAGTGCGTTTAGGGTGTGAATGTCCCTTTGCGTGCTGCTGTGCTAGGAGCTGTACCTTTTATGCTCCACACTCTTGTGGTTATTCACGTGTGAAGGGTCTGTAACAGCTCAGGTCTCTGTTTAGCTCGATGCCATTTACATCAGCCACATTTGCTGGGCGTGCCCTTGCTGCGTGTTAAGTTCTAGCTGCTCTAAGTGTTTGTGTTTCTCCAAACGCCTCTGACGGTTTCCTGCTGCCCCTTTATCTGGAATGTCCTTCTCTACTCGGCCACTTCCCTCTCAGGCATCAAGCACTGGAGGAAGGAGTCTTGAGAAACCTTGTCCTGGCCTCCAGAAAACTCCCACCAGTCTCTTCCAAGTTCCCCAAACACCCTGGAGTTCTGCCAGGATCAGTTGTATTAGTTATTTGCTTGTCGCTTCTGCTAGATTGCAAGCTCCTTGAGAACTAAAAACTAGTCACTTCCATAACCCCAGACTGAGCACAAATTGGGTACTCAGTATGATAAATAAATGAGTGACCTAAACCCCCTTCCAACCTCTAGTTTTGGTCATTGATGCCATCATTCTGAGTATTAATTAGGGTACACGTAATTGCTGTAACCAATACACCAAAACATGAAATGGGTCTACACGATAGAATTGTATTTCTTGCTCAGATAATAGTCAAATGCAGGTGCGAGCCGGCTGGGAGGTTCTCCTCCACACAGTAATCTAGAGATCCAGGCATCTTCCGTTTCATGGCTCCACTCACCTCCTAAAGCCTTCTCCCCCTCTGCATGTAGCCCACAGAGAGGTGAGAAAGAACCTGGAAGAGACACTCTCTTCTTAAATCCTGGACCTGCAAATGGTGTGCATCATTCCACAGGAACATCTCACTGCAAGGGAGGCTGGGAGTCTAAAACAGCTGGCCAGCCAGGCACCTGGCATTGTTATCACAGTGGACAAAGAGGACAGGAATTTTGGCACACAACCGGCAATCTCTGCCACAGTCCACTCCTCTGGCCACCACGTGTCCACGCGCACCTTTCTTCTCACACACAGAAAGGCTGTTCATCCGTCGCCGGGTGTGATGACCCAAGACCCCATGCAGTCCCTGTAGCCAAGCAGAGCCATCTCTACCAGGTGCAAGTAATGCTGCGTGTGGTCCTGTGGTCCGGGAGCTCCAGATGAGTCACCAGTCCATCCTTCCTCACTCACAGTTGAGAGGAGGGATTAGGCAGACCTTGTCCTGCTGGGGACATGTTGCTCCGATGGCCTCCAGTTCTGCCTCTAGAGGAGACTGTGGGCTCCAAGCCCCACCTTTTGGGAGACCCTTCTTTGACCACTATCTTCCATGGTAATATCTTTCACAGCCTATTTCCTGCTGATAAAGTTTGGGGCCCAAGGGTTATTGTATGGCTTGACCAATCAAAGCCTTTTTCAGGCCAAGGCTTGTGGGGTTTTAGAATTCCTCAAAAACTTAGTAGGCATCTCATCTATTTGCTTACAGGAAATAGTGCCAGTAACCACAACCAAGTTCTCTCGAGACATGGTTTTTATATCTACTTTCTTTCTTTCTTCTTAGTCCCCATGTCCCTCTTAGCTTAGAGGCCAGGGTCTTGAGGCATCTGAAAAAAACAGGTCACTGTGAGAAGGTCCCACCATCAAATTAATCTTTGCCACAGGGCTGAATGCCTTTGTTTACTGAGATGACTAAACGGGCCTTCTCCAAACCTTCTTCCAGCTTCTCTCCAATGTGGGGGGAATCCAGAAGTAGTCAACTTCCCAACTCTGTTCAGAGTCCATATCACATCCACAAAGTGTCTAGAACAGTGCAAGGCACCTGCCAGCAAATATTGTTGAATGAATGAATGAATATACCAGCGTGATTGAGTGGTGATTCCATTTGGGAAAGTAAAAAGTTTCCTTTTACTATAAAAATAGACCAGCTCGTCAGTCAGTCTCTCTTTATTGTGGTCAAATATGTAAAACATAAAATTTGTCAATGTAACCTTTTATTTTTTTTTTGCGGAAGATTATCCCTGAGCTAATATCCACCGCCAATCCTCCTCTTTTTGCTGAGGAAGACTGGCCCTGAGCTAACATCTGTGCCCATCTTCCTCTACTTTATATGTGGGACGCCTGCCACAGTGTGGCTTGCCAAGCGGTGCTATGTCCTCACCCAGGATCCGAACTGGCAAACCCTGGGCCACCAAAGCGGAATGTGTGAACTTAACTGCTGTGCCACCAGGCCGGCCCCAATGTAACCATTTTTTAAGTGTACAATCCCGAGGCATTAATTACATTCACAATATTGTGCAATTGTCACTACTTTTTCCAAAACTTTTTCATCATCCCACCCAGAAACTCAGCAACTCTCCATTCCTCCCCTTATTCTCCTGATACCTACTGTTCTACTTTCTGTCTTTATGAATTTGCCTATTTTGATGTTTTATATAAGTGGAATCTGAGTCTGGCTTATTTCCCTTAGCATAATGCTTTCAAGGTTCATGCAGGTTGTAGTGTGTCAGAACTTCAGTCCTTTTCATGGCTGAATAATATTCCATTGTATGTATAGAGTTTATTTTGTTCACCTGTTAATGGAAAGTTAGATTGTTTCTACCTTTTAGCTATTGTGAATAATGTTACTATGAACACTGCCATACAAGTATCTTTCTGAGTCCTTGTTTTCAATTCTTTGGTGAAATACACTTAGAAGCAATTGCTGGGTCATATGGTAACTCTCATGTTTAACTTTTTGATGAACTACGGTTTTCCACAGCAGTTGAACCACATTCCCACCAGCAATGTGTATGGGTTCCAATTACGCCAAGTCTTCACCAACATTTGTTATTTTCTGTTTTTTAAATATAGCCATCCTCGTAGGTTTGAAGTGGTGTCTCACTGAGGTTTTAATTTGCATTTCTTGGATGACTATTGATGTTGAGCATCTTTTCATGTGCTTATTGTTCCCTTGCATGTCTTTGGAGGAATGTCTAGTCAAATCCTTTGCCCATTTTTAAATTGCATTGTTTGTCTTTTTGTTGTTGAGTTGTCGGGGTTCTTTATATTAAACCCTGGATATCAGACCTTTATCAAAATATGATTTGCAAATATTTTCTCCCATTTTGTGGGTTGTCTTTTAACTCTCTTGCTAGTGTCCTTTTATGTACAAAGTGTTTAATTTTGATGAAGTCCAGTTTATCAATTTTTTCTTTTGTTGCCTGTGCTTTTGGTGTCATATTTAAGAAAAATCATTGCCAAACGCAGGGTCATAAAGATTTGCCGTTATGTTTTCATCTAAGAATTTTATATTTTTAGCTCTTAAGTTCAGATCTTTGATTCATTTTGAGCTAATTTTTGTATATGGTGTTGGTAGGGGTCTAGCTTCATTCTTTGGCATGTGGAGATTCAATTATTCCAGCGCTATTTGCTGAGGAGACCAAGTCACCATATATGCGAAGGTTTGTTTCTAAGCTCTCTGTTCTTCTCAGTTGGTCTATATGTCTGTCATTATTCCAGAATCGTACTCTTGATTACCGTAGCTTTGCAGTCAGTTTGAACTTGGGAAGTGTGATCCTCTAACTTTGTTCTTGTTTTTTCAAGGTTTTTTTTTTTTTTGCCATTCAGGGTCTCTTGAAATTCCACATGAATTTCAGGACAGGTTTTTCCACGTCTGCAAAGAACGCTGTTGGGATTTTGATAGAGACTGCATTGAATCTGTATATTATTTGAGGTAGTATTGTCATCTCAATGATATTGTCTCCAATGAACACAGGATGTCTTTTCCTTTATTGTGTCTTCTCTGACTTCTTTCAGCAATGTGTTGTAGTTTTCAGTGTCCAAGTCTTTTGCCTCCCTGGTTAAATTTATTCCTAAGTATTTTACTCTTTTTGATGCTATCGTAAATGGAATTATTTTCTTATTTTCATTCTTGGTTTATTTATTGCTGGTGTATAGAAATATAACAGATTTTTGTGTAGATTTTGTATCCTTCCCTGAATTCATTTAGTTCAACCAGATTTTCTTGTGGATTCTTTTTTTTTTTTTTTTTTTAAAGATTTTTTTTTTATTTTTTCCTTTTTCTCCCCAAAGCCCCCCGGTACATAGTTGTGTATTCTTCGTTGTGGGTTCCTCTAGTTGTAGCATGTGGGACGCTGCCTCAGCGTGGTCTGACGAGCAGTGCCATGTCCGCGCCCAGGATTCGAACCGACGAAACACTGGGCCGCCTGCAGCGGAGCGCGCGAACTTAACCACTCGGCCACGGGGCCAGCCCCTCTTGTGGATTCTTTATGGTTATCTATATGTAAGTTCATGTCATCTATGAATAGAGACAGTTTTACTTCTTTTCCAATCTGGATGCCTTTTATTTCTCTTTCTTACCTATTTGCTCTGCCTAGAATGTCCAGTACTGTGTTGAATAGAAGTAGTGAAAGCAGACATCCTTGTCTTGTATCTGATCTTACAGGAAAAGCATGTATCATTGAGTATGAGCTGTGGGATTTTACCTATGTGACCTTTACCATGAGGAGGAAATTTCCTTTTATTCTTAGTTTATTGAGTGTTTTTATCTTGAGAGGGCATTGGTTTTCATCGAATGCTTTTTCTGCATCGATTGCTATGATCACGTGGTCTCATGTGGTGTACTACATTGATTGATTTTTGTGTGTTAAACCATCTTTGCATTCCTGGGATAACTCCCACTTGGTCGTGGTGTATAATCCTTTTATAATACTGCTGGATTTTGTTGATATTTTTTGCATCAATATTCATAAGGGATATTGGTCTGTAGTTTTCTTTCCTAGTAGTGTCCTTGTCCGCCTTCAGTATCAAGGTAACGCTGGCATCATAGATGAGTCAGGAAGCATTCCTTCCTCTTTGGTGTTTTGGAAGAGTTGAAAGGATTGGTTACTCTTCTTTGAATTCACCAGGGAGGCCGTTTTGGCCTGGTATTTTCTTTGTTGGTCAATTTTTCATTACTGATTCAATGTCTTTAGTATTTGTTATTAGTCTAATCGGATTTTTTGTTTCTTCCTGACTCAGTTTTGGTGGCTCATGTGTTTCTAAGAACTTTTCCATTTCCTCTAAGTGATCCATTTCTTGTCATGCAGCTGTTCATAGTATTCTCTTATAATCCTTTTTATTTCTGTACAGTTGATGATAATGTCCACTCTTTCATTTCTGATTTTAGTAATTTGAGTTTCACTGACTCTTCTCTGTTGTCATCTATTCTCTACTGCAGTTATCTCCACTCTAATCTGTATTATTTTCTTCCTTTTGTTGGCTTTGAGTTTAGTTGGCTCTTCTTTTACTAGTTCCTTAAGATGTAGAGTTAGATTATTGATCTGAGATCTTTCTTCTTTAATGTAGGCATCAAGAGCTATAAAATTTCCTGTGAATACTGCTTTTATTGAATCCCATACGTTTTGGTATCTTGTGTTTTCATTCATCTTTTCTAATTTACTTTGTGATTTCTTCTTTGCCCCATTGGTTGCTGAAGAGTGTAATTTCCATACATTTCCCATATTCCTTCTGTTACTCCTTTCTAGTTTCATTCTGTGTGGCCAGAAAAGATACTTTGTATTCTTTCAATCATTTAAAATTTATTAAGACTTGTTGTGTGCCGTACATATGGTCTCTTCTGGAGAATTTCCATACACACTGGAGAAGAACGTGTGTTCTGCTGTTGTTGGGGAGAATGTTTTGCATGTCTGTTAGGTCTAATTCATTTACAGTGTTGTTCAAGTCCTCTGTTTCCTTACTGATCTTCTGTCTGGTTGTTGAATTCATTATTGAAAATGGTGTGTTAAATTCTCCAACTATTATTGCAGAACTTTCTATTTCTCCCTTCAATTCTGTAAATTTTTGTTTCATGTATTTTGTGGGCTCTGTTGTTTATAATTTTTCCGTCTGCTTGATGGATCAAATCTTTTATCAATATATAATGTCCTTTTTCTCTCGCAAACTTTTATTATTTAAAGTCTATTTTGTCTGATAATAATATAGACACCACAGCCCTCTTTTGGTTACTATTTTCATGTAATATCTTTTTCCATCCTTTGCTTTCAAATTCTGTGTCTTTGTAGCTAAAGTGAGTCCACTGTAGATAGTATATAGATGGATCATGTTCTTTTTTATCCATCCTGCCAATCTCTGCCTTTTAATTGGAGACTTTAATTCATTTACATTTAAAGTAATTATTGATAAGGAATAACCTACTTCTGACATTTAGCTATTATTTTCTGTATGTCTTATATGTTTTTTGTTCCTGAATTCCTCCATTATGAGCTTTATTTTTTGGTATTTAGTTGATTTTTTTGTGGTGTACCATTTTGATCCTCTTTTTCTTCCTATTCTTGTGTATTTTTATTTATTTTCTTAGTCATTGCCTTGAGGATTACAATTAACATCTTAAACTTATAAGAATCTAGTTTGACTAATACTTAGTTTCAATAGCATACAAACATGCTGCTCCTGTACACCTCCATTCCTCTTCCTTTATATTGTTATTGTCACAAATTACATGTTTATACATTGTATGCCCATTAACATAGATTTATAACTATTGTTTTCTACATTTGCCCTTTAAATCATATAGAAAAAAGAGGAGTTACAAATCAAAAGTACACTAATATTGGTTTTTTAATTATCTATATAGTTACCTTTACCAGTGATCTTTCTTTGTTCATATGGCTTTGAATTACTATCTAGCATCTTTTAATTTCAGCCTGAAAGAGTTTCTTTAGTGTTTCTCACAGAGCAGGTCAACTGGTCATGAACTCCCTTAAGTTTTATTTATCTGGTAATGTCTTAATTTCTCTTTCATTCTTTTCTCTCTCTCTCTTTTTTTTGCCAAAGAAGATAAGCCCTGAGCTAACATCTGTGCCAATCTTCCTATTTTGTATGTGGGTTGCCACCACAGCATGGCTGATGAATGGTGTAGTTCTGTGCCTGGGATCCAAACCTGCAAACCTGGGCTGCTAAAGCATAGTACACTGAACTTAACCACTATACCACAGGGCTGACCCCCCTCCTTCATTCTTGAAGAATAGTTTTTCTTGATATGGAATTCTTGATTGACAGTTTTGTTCTTTCAGCACTTTAAATATGTCATTCCACTGCCTTCCGGCCTCCATGGTTTCTGATAAGAAGCCAGCTGTTAATCTTTTTGTGTATTCTTTGTAACAATTTCTCTCTTGCTGCTTTCAAGATTTCTTCTTTGTCTTCACCTTTCAACAGTTTAACTATAATGTGTCTTAGTATGGGTCTCTTTAAAGTTTATCCCACTTGGAGTTTATTGAGCTTCTTGAATATGTATATTCATGTCTTTCATCAAATTTGGGGAATTGTTTCACCATCATTTCTTCAAATATTTTTTCTGCCCCTTTCCATCTCTCTTCTAATTTTGGAACTCCCACAATACTTATGTTGGTATATTTAATGGTATCCATAGCCTTGGGTCCTATTCATTTTGCTTCATTCTTTCTTCTCTCTGCTAGGCAGATTAGACAAGTTAAATTGCCTTATCTTCAAGTTCACTGATTCTTTCTTCTGGCTGCTCAAATCTGCTTCTGAACCCCTCTAGTGATTTTTTTCATTTCAGCTATTGTACTTTTCAGCTCCAGAATTTTTATTTAGTTCCTTTTTATAATTTCTACTCTTTATTGTCATTTCCCATCTGTTCATACATTGTTCTCCTGATTTCCTTTAGTTCTTTATCCATGGTTTCCTTTAGCTCATTGAGCATATATAAGGTAGTTGATTTAATGTCTTTGACTAGTAATTCCAATGTTTGGGTTTCCATGGAGATAGTTTCTATCAAATTCTTTTTTTCCTGTGAATAAGCCATATTTTCCTGTTTTGTTGTATGCTTTGTAAATTTTTTTTTGTTGAAATTTGGACATTTTGAGCAGTATAACGTGGAAACTCCAGAAGTCAGATTCTCCCTTTCCACAGGAATTGGTTTTGTTGCTTGTTGAGGGCTGCAATTGTCCATTGTATAATGACTTTTCCAAACTTTTTGCAAAGTCTGTATTTCTTGTCATGTGTGGTCCCTGAAGTTTCTGTTCTGGTGTCTCTACAGTCAGCCTGTGACCTGACAGAGAATTCCATAAATGTTTGGATCCAAAACACATACATACACACACACAATTTTTTTTAACTGGCATTATGGCTCTTTAAATCTCCTGCTAGGTGCCACCAGGGAAGCTGCTGCAGCCTGAGGGAGATGAAACAAAGGCGACTCTGAGCTGAGCCCTCAGAAAACTGCCAGGTAAACCCAAATGCACCCTTACTCCAGCCAGCTGCTCTAGGAACATGGGTGCCATCCCATGGCCATGGTAGGGAATGGGGGTGGTAGCTGGTTTGTGCATACTGCTCACTTATGAGCCACCAGATCCACTCTCCCTTCATCAAACACCCTCTAGTTACTGTAAGTGTCTGATCAGGCTCTCAGGTTCCAAAATCGTTGATTTTGACCACATTTTTCTAGCATAATTGTTGTTTTGGTGGAGGGACTTACCCCTGGAGCCTCCTACTCCACCATTTTCTGTGATGTCATCCTCTTTTCAGACAGGAAGCTTCATTGATTTAGTGCCGGATGGGCATTAAAGAGGCTGTAACACTTGCCTGTCTCCTTAGAACACTCTGAAATAACAAGTGGGCACAGAGGTGGGAGTTTGGCCTTAGACTTACTATAGAGATAGAGCTTTGGACAGCCTGTGTTGCCTAACTCAGACCCGGGAGCTAAAGCATCCTTTGGTAGCAAAAATAGCTACAAGTTATTGAACAACTTGTATTGCCAAGAGCCTTATCTGTATTATCTCGTTGGATCCTCTCAGCAGCCCTGTGAGGTAGGTAAATAGTTACTTCCACTTTACTGATGGGAAAACTGGGGCCTAGAAGATTGAGAGTCTTGTCCAAGTTCTACAGCCAGTGAACAGTAGAGTCAGTCTTCAGATAGGTGGGCGACCTCATGCTCCCGCATCACCCCACTGTTATCCTGCTTCCTCCTTCCCAGCCAACATGTAGGATGCTGCCTGTCCCCTCACCCATACTCTGCCTCTACTCTACCCATGGCCCCAGCCTTTAGGCTTCCCCCCAACATGCAGTCCCAGCCTCCAGACCCACCTGCTGTCAAAGGCAAACACAGGGCAGTGCAGACCTTGGTGGCTGCTGCCACTCCCATCTCTACCACCTGAAGTTGAGGTCTCTGAACATCTCCAGCATGGAAGCAGCACCAGAAGCTATTTCCTGATCCCACACTGTGTGCCTGGCCCTGAAGGAGCCCCCCATCTAGTCAGGAAGACTAAACTGTCAGCACTCCTACGGTTACACGAACCTGGGGGTGAATCCCAGCCAAGTCACTTACAGCTGTGAGATCTAAGAAGTCCCTTTACTCCCATGGGCCTCAATTTCCCCACATAGAAAATGACACCCCAAGCTCACAAGCCATGTAGAGCATCTGGCACAGCAGTCAGTATGTGGAAGTTCCTGGACACTCGCTAGCTGGGGTATCATAACCCCAGGGCACTCTGCTGTCTCTTGGCTCATCTACCACTTGGCTCTGTCCCTGACATCCTGGCCACATTGCCTGACATCCTCCCACTACCAGGCCCCTGACCTGCCCTTACACAAGGGCACAGCCAGTCTGCAATCTATCCTGCTATAAGCAAACACTTGCAACACCGTGCTGGCTTCCAGACCTTGTTGCATCAGCACAGGGGGAGCCCATGCCGGTGGCCAGCTGGTGCTGAGGGCCATCAGGCCAGGGGGAGGGGCTGTCACACTGGGCTCCCCACCTCTGCGCCCCACTTTCTTTCCCACTGAATACGGAATCTGGTAATTTGACCCATTTAGCTGTGAACCTCCACTTTTATGAATCTGAACTTCAGAGCTTCTGTGCAAAAATAGCAGATAAGGCCCAATCTTTTTGTTATTTTAACTTGATTTTTAAATATTGCTACATTAATACACGCTCATTGCAGAAAAACATAGAAAATAAAGATAAGCAAAGATGAAAATAAATTAAAATCACTCATATTTCCACCTTCAAGATAATTACTATTACTATTTGCTGTATTTCCTCCCATTTTGTATTATATATAATATATGACAAAAATAGACATACTATATTTTATAACTGTTTTCCCTCTGTATTAGTCATCTGTTGCTATGTAACATCCATTGCCTCAGAACTTAATGGCTTGAAACAACAAATTTTTATTATCTCACACAGTTTCTGTCATCAGGAATCCAGGAATGGCTCGGCTGGGCTGTTCTGGCTCAGTGTCTCTCCTGAGATTGCAGTCAAGATGTTGACTTGGGCTATATTACCTGGAGATTCGACTGGGGCTGGTGGATTTGCTCCCAAGGTGGTTCACTCGCCTGCCTGGCAAGTTGGAGCTGCCCATTGGCAAGAGGCTTCAGTTATTCTCAGTGGATCTCCTCATAGGACCTAAGTGTCCTCATGGCCTGGTGCTGGCTTCCCCCAGGGTGAAGAATCCAAGAGAGAGCAAGGCAGGAGCCACAATGTCTTCAATGGCCTGGCCTCAAAAGTCACACTCCATCATTTCTGCAATATCCTTTCAGTTACACAGCTAGACCTATTCAGCATGGGTGGCGACTACACAGGGGGTGAATGTCAGAGGTGGGGCTCATAGGAGGCTCTACTGGAGGGTAGGCACCACATTCTCTTTAAATATATCATGGACATCTTTTCATGACAATAGAGGCCAATCAATCTTACCTTTTTTTTTTTTAAGGAAGATTAGCCCTGAGCTAACATCTGTGTCCGTATTCTCTATTTTATTTGTGGGTCACCTGCCACAGCATGGCCTGATAAGCTGTGCATAGGTCAACGCCCAGGATCCGAACCGGCGAATCCCGGGCCATCGAAGTGAAGGATGCAAACTTAACTGCTACGCCACTGGGCCAGACCCCAATCTTATCTTTAATGACTCCATATAAATATAGCATAATTTATTTAACCAATTTGTTATAGTTGGATACATGGGTTATGTCCCATTTTTCGATCCTAGAAAGAATAACCTAGAATATCCATCGCTGGACTCCTCAGATTATTTCCTAGAGATAAATAAAAATGAAACTCATATCATGCAACCAAGGGTTGAAGCTCCCAACTGGGACATGGGGCAAAGTCCCTCTGATTCTACTCTCTCAAATGCCCCATTAATAGGGAGCTCACTATCTACTGGAACATCCTAGTTCATCGCTGGGTAGCTCTCGGCTTTTTTAGAAAATCTAAGCAGAAACCATGTTCATCCAGCCTCCTCAGGGCAGCCCATGAGATACTGAAGACTGAGCACGTCCTGGGCTTCCCTTACCAGCTGGTGTCTCTGAGGCCTTTTCTCTCCTGACCCCTCTTCTCTAGACAGGTCTCTCCTCTGTCTACGCTGACCCCCTGGTGTCACTCCTTCACCTAAAGAGGAAGCGGTGACACAGGGCAAGTGCTGGGTGCACAAGAAGGCTGGCATGAGGTGTGAAAGTCTGGCTCTGGAGGATTCACCAGCGTGGGGAACTGGGGTGTCAGACCCCTTCCTGCCCTCACAGGTGCCGGGCAAAGCAAGGATGTGGCACCAGGAAAGGGCTCTGGGGAAGGGTGCTTGCTAGTCAAAGTGCAGGCTAGAGAGGGCACTGGAAGTCCAGCAAGCTAGAAAGGAGTCCATTTGCCTCACTCCACCCTTGTCCACTCCCACCTCCCAGAGGGCAGAGCCAGGGTGTTCTGATCCTCTTCTTGGGAGCTATGTGCTTGGACCAGGAGAAGGGCACCTGTTGCCTGGCCTGGTGGTCCACAAGGCCCCCCACTCCAAACCTGGGGATGAGCCCTGCACCCCATGTGCAAACAGTAGCTCAGAGCCAGAGGCTGCTGGGTCAATGACCTGTCACAGGCAAGGCTGGTGAAGCCCTTTTTGCTCTATTTTCGGAAAGCGATCAGTCGTGTCAAGGGCTTCCTGAGGGTGACCACACTGGCAATCGGTAGAAGAGCCTGACATTCTGTCCAGCCACCATCCTGACTCTGCCCACTTGGGAGCTCCTGCTAATTTTAGCAAGACTTGGCAGATGCTGGAACGTCCACGGCATGACAAGTTCACACCAGCGCCGCAGCTCGGCCGATCTTGGGGGACGCTGTCTGAGCGTCATCCAGCGTTCAAAGCCCAAAACCCCCGGATGACCTCCCCGGCTTCTGAGGCAGGTTTTGAAGACTTACCGTTGAAGAGCCTGACGAAAACTAGCATTTTTTACTTTGGGGAACGGCCCTGGGATGGAGCTGCCATCCAGGTGGCACCCTGCCTCCACCTACTTCCCCGCTCTTGCCTCCGCCCCTGCTCCTCCCCCGCCCCCGCCGCCCCTGCTGCCCCTGCCCCTGCCAGGGGATGCTGGACCAGGAGCCTCCCGCACCTGCTTCCGGAGGGGTCTCCCCTGGTCAGGGCCTCAGGCCAAGCCTCCCTGCCACCAGCCTGCTCTCTGCACCCAGGTGCTGCACAGACCCCGGATGGTATGAAAATCTGCCAGGGGTTCCTGTGGCCCAAGACCGAGGCCGGACTCTTGCGCCTGCACGGGCCAAACCCTCCATAGCGCCCTCCCTGTCTGCCAGGCTCTTCAGTGCGCTCCCTTGCCCCAGGCACCATGGTGACTGCCCACCCTGGCACATCCTAGAACTTGAGGGTGGATAGACTGGTTCCCTCTCCTCCCCAGTACCTCTGGGCAGCGAATCCCCACCCCAGTGTGCAGAGGGCTTGGGGCGCCACCCCACGGCCCTGCCCCCATGGCCCTTGTCAACCCTGACCCCCTGCAGTCCTCCTCTGCCCTTCCGGCCCTGCCTGACCCGGCAGTGGGCAGAGTATTTCAGCAGCCGCCTGCTGAGTGCTCTCAGTGCAGAAGCCCTAGACGGCCTGCGGCCAGCACCTCTCCAGCCAGGTGGCCCTCACCTGCACAGGTGGGCCTCAGTCTCTGGGGCCGCAGCCCAGCCCTGCGTCTGAACAGGCAGGAGTGTCTCCACCCCCAAAAAACCTACTTCTTGGCCCCTCAGAAAGATGGCGATGGATGCCAGGAGGACCCAGGCCCAGACAACCTTGAATCTGGTAAGGGTCACCTCAAAGCCAGGGAAGGGGTCCCAGGGCCACGGCAGGGGTCGGTTCTTCCTGCGCAGTCAGGGCAGTTGGTTTGGCAGAGTAGAGGTTGGATGGCACTGTCTCCTTGGAAGGAGCCACTCAGGCTAAGAGATAGCTGTGCCTGTCACCGGCACCCTCCCCACTGCCGCCTCCTGACACTCACAGTTCAGCCTCTGGAGGAGGGGTCTCCAGGGACGGCATCTTCTAGGGAACTTGCTCCTGGAGCTGAGGGTACCACACCCCTCCCCGCCCCCCCTTCTCTGCCTGAGCTTCTGGTGCTCAGGCCTGTGCTTCGCAGTGGGGAATGTCCGACTGCGCAGTGTCCTCTGGCTCTCGGGGGCTTTCCCATCTTGACTCTCTGGGATCCTTGTGGCAGGTCTAGGGTGAATCAGGGATCCTCTCCCCCAGGCGTATGTGGACAACTGGCCCAGGGTCACCCACTGTGTATACAGTATGCAGCTACCTGAGGGCCTGGGGGCACAGGGGTCAGGCTGCAGCTGGACTCATGGCCAGCCCACACTGCCCTCCAGGTCACCAGGATGGGCTCTTGCCCAGGGGCCCTGCTCCACACAGGCCGGCCACTCCCAGTCTGTGCTGGGGTGGGAAGCACCTTCAGGCCTTCCCTCAGTCTCCACATCTGTCAGATGGAGGCACCACACAGTGTCCTGCCAGCCGAGCCCCGTGGACCCAGCCCTGCGCACCCCTGCCCGACCAGCTCAGCCCCTTCACCTTGCTTCCAACCTGTGTTCCATAGACCTTGGCCAGGCCCATGGCCTTAAGAACTGTCCACAGACTGACGGCTTCCTGATTTATATCTCCAGCTAGACTGGAGACGGGAGCCTGAGCTCCTGCCCCACATATCTGACTGCTGCTTGGCATCAATCTCCCCTTGGCTCACAGACATGCCAACATGCCAAGACCAAGCTCCCAATTTCCCCACCCCAACCCAGCCATCTCTGCGAGTGGGACCCCTCGCCCAGCTGCTCAGGCCAAACCCACGGGGGTACCCCGGACTCTTCTTTTCCTCACCCCCATGCCTCAATCTGTCAGCAGATGGTTACTGCTCGGCCTCCAGAAGAAGTCTAGACTCTCACTCCTCACCACCCCCAACTTTGTTGGGACAGCCTCTGGGCCTCTCACCCCTTGGTGAGGCCTCCTCCTGCAGGGCTGCCCTCTGAGCTCCCTTCAGGCCTGTGCTCCTGGCACTGTCTGTGCAGGTGTCCTGCCCACTTCATGTGGAGCGGCAGCTGCTCACCTCTTTTTCTTCCCCGCTTCGTTTCCTCTCCAGCAACCTGCTGCCCATTCACTTGTTCCTGTGATTCTGTTCTGTTATTCCCTGAGGGCAGGGGTCTTGTCTGTTCTCCAGCACCCCGCGAAGTGCCTGGCATGCAGTGGGAATCTGCTGGTGAGACAGGGTCAATGGTGGCCCTGCTGGAGGTGGGGAGGTCGTTTGGGCAGGAACCCCCCAATGTCTGGGTGTAGCCATGAGCCCTGATGATGTGTCTTGTGACCTCCTGTCAAGCAGGCGAGGGCACAGCTGCAGGGGGTCGGGGGGCAGGCCTGTCCATGCTTTGTTTGTTCTCCTGAGGCCTGAGTGGGGAGGGGAGAAGGGGCGACTTCTCTGAGCTCCTCAGGCAGCACCCCACATTTCCTAGACTGCTCAGGCAAGTCCTTTAAGCCAGCTGACACAGACACCCAGCATGAAACTCAAAAGAGACTTTTGTAGCTGGGGTCTGGGCTCCAGGAAGGGCTGGGGGCCTGGGCCCTGAAATCAGGCAGGAGGCAGCCCATCGGGGTGGGGGGTGGGCTTTGAGCCTTCTGGCTCTGTGGGCTTGGGAAAGTGCACCTCTGTGCTCAGTTTCCTTATTTGTAAGAAATGAGATAACGAAGTACTTGTGTCCCTGGTGATTTAAGCAGGATAAGGGAGAACTGGATAAAGGAGATAAGAGGAGGCTGGAGCACGGCCTGGTACGTGTGCCGGCTCCTGGGATCATTCCCAGGGGTCTGGGAGGCAGACCTTGCCCCCTTGACTTTAACCTCACCCATGCCCCCCAGACACACAGCCTTGAGGGTTGAGGGGACCACACAGGTGGGAGTGCCCTCCTCTTGGGCTTGCATGCTGATGGAGTACGGTGTTCACAGCCCCCATGCACCTGAGAAAGGGGCTTGCACCCAGCATGGAGGACACTCCCCATGGCAAGACGTGATTTCCAGAGGTGAGGTATGCCAGAGGCCCTTGTCAGCCTGTGACCACCTGGAATATTGGACTGCGGCCCCAGAACCTTCCAGAACCACTCCCCCAACCTGTGCCCACCGGGAACAGGGAGTTGGCACAAGTGTGTGTGAGGGAGTCCCCCATGGTGTGGACAGTGCCTGGCCTGGTCAGGACACAGTGTGAGGGCATATGACAGGGTGTCTCCCGCAGGCTCCCCCACCCCATGCAGTCTCCCCACAGCCACAGTGAGAATGCAGACCTGCTTTTACAGAAATCCCATCCAATCCAGATTTTTCTGTAAAAGTGTCTCTATTTAAACGTTGGCAGCAAATTTAAGCTTTTGAGAATATTGTACAGGACAAATCAGATCCAACTTTATTTACAGAATGGAATCAAGTCCAGCAAAGGTCCCGTCTCCCTATTTCACTCATGCTCAGACGTGTCTCCTGCAAAGGCCCCAGAGGTCCTGTCAGGTGGTGTCCCGGCGTCCATGTAAAGTCCCTACTGGTGGATGTGGGTCCTGTTGAGTCCTCACTGTCCCAACACTGCAGGTGCTTCTTAAGTGCTTGCAAGACTCTTAGGAGAGAAATTGCTAGATCAAAATTAAATTCAGATAGCAACTCCAAATTGCTCCCTGACTAGGAGGTTCGACTTCGTGTGATTTCTGGGGTTCCATGGAGGGCACTTTCTGGCTTTGCCCACAGTCAGTGTCAGGGCCCCTTTGACAGCGGGTCTAGCCTTTGGTCCAAGGCCCCTCATGAGTCCAGCTTCATGGCCACGAGAGGGGCTGCCAGGACAGAGGATGGAGCCCAGCAGAGCCCGAGGGCTGGACCTTTGCAGGATCAGCATCACTTTTATTAAGAGCCCGTGGATGTCTTATAAGCTGTCCCTCTGAACAAGTCTGTCTCGGGGGAGATGCTGGGCTGCCTCTCAAGGACTTCTGACAGCAGTCCTCTTGTGCGTGGCTGTGGGTGCTGGTCCCACCGCAGCGTGCTGGCTACATGTGCCTGCACAAATAACTTCTTTAAGCTTTTCCTCACCTAGAAGATGGGCAGATGCCAGTACCTCCCCTCGCATGCTGTGAGGCAGCTTGTGTAATGCACTCAACTCAGGGTCTGGCATATTGGAGGAATTCAGCAGATGGTAATGTTCCTATTACTTCCTGGCGCATTTTACATTTGAAAGTGTGTGAAAGACAGACAAAAGAGGCAAAGGTTGTAGGTGTGGGCCTCTGAGGACAGCCTGGATGGTTTCACAGAGCGCTAAGGCTTCTCCAGGGCTGAGCCCCGTGGGGACAGCCTTGGGGTGGGCTACTCTGATCCTGTGCCCGGAGCTGCAGATGGCATAGCAAACACTGGCATTTGATTCTGTGTTTTGTCATAGACTTTGTCAGCCCCATCCCTTTGTGACCTTCCCTGGGTTTAAATTTTAAGTGTGGGGGCACTGACCTCCCCAGAAAGCCCCCTCCTGCTAAAATCAGGCTTCCTTTTACCTGTCGTCGGCCAGAACGGAGCCACAGGCCCAGCTCTAAACCAAATCACCAGCCGAAGGGGAGAGGATCGCTGTGCTTGGCTTAGCGCCCC
>NC_060274.1:40625848-40663126 GCF_021613505.1 Equus quagga | reverse complement strand
CGGGGCGCCGCGCCCGCCCCCCCCACACCACCCCCCCCCAGGGGGGGGGGGGGTGCCGGGTTTGGCCCCCCCCCCCCCCCCCCCCCCCCCCCCCCCCCCCGGGCTGTCCCTGGGTCTGGGCAGGGGCTGCCTTCCTTTAATGTGCTACCTTCTCCAACGAAATGTGGGCTCTGAAAACTGAGGAAGAAGGGGCAAAGGGTTGTGTTCCCTCCTGGCTGGAATTCAGAGCATCTCCGGCCCTGGGCTTACGGGGAGACGGCCGTGAAGAGAGTGAGCTTCTGTGAAAAGTGGACCCACGGCTTTGATCAGAGTAGCTTTCCTTTCCTTTTTGGTCCAAATAACCAGTGAATTAAAGTAACCTTCTTCTCTCCAGGATATGTGGGAAAGAGGCAAGGGGCAGCCACACCGCTGTCCACATGCAGGGTCCCACTTACTGGGGACACATGGGTATGGGCAGCTGCGTTCACAGCCTGACCTCGGGCCACCATGGAGGGGTGAGCGGTCACTCCCTGGAAGGTGCTGGAGGAGACCGAGCCCGGGCCGCCCATGCTCACGGGAATGGCATAATTGAATCCGAACTTTCTGCATGCAGGCCTCCCCCTGTCAATGCATAGGGACCCTCCTCCCTCTGACGGCTACAGAGTCTTCCATGCTAGGGACCGCCATGCTTTCGTCAACCAGACACCCCCAACCAGTTTCACCTCTAACTAGTGTTCCCTTGACTATCCCTTAGACACATTTGTGCACACTTGCCCATTTGTTCCATTAGCATAAATTCCTGGAGGGAGAATGACCAGATCTTTTAGACAGTAATGCCAGCTGCCTGTCTCCTCCAGACACGCTCTTCCAGCCCCTGTCTCATCCACTTTCCAGGTCAGCGCCTCCCTCCTCCCATCGGCGGAATCTGAGACACAAAGGGAGGCGCCACATCTGCCCTCTGCCCCTCACCCTCCAGCACACTCCAGGTCACATTTGCTTAGAGGCTGCTCGTAGAACTCTGCTATTCTAACTTTTCAACTGGTCTTAACTGTGGTAGTTTGAAACAATGGGTTATCCTGGACCCAGGGTCAGAGGGCAAAGGAGACCCTCTAGGTGTGTGGGAAATGCCTGGTTCCCACCTCCCCCACACACCCACGCCCTCTCCCTGTGCAGGCGGAGCAGATCCTGGCAGAGTTCCAGCTGCAGGAGGAGGATTTGAAGAAGGTGATGAGGCGGATGCAGGAGGAGATGGACCGAGGCCTGAGGCTAGAGACCCACGAGGAAGCCACTGTGAAGATGCTGCCCACCTACGTGCGCTCCACCCCGGAAGGCTCAGGTACTGTGGGCCAGGGCCAGGCAGGGATGGGACCCACGTGGGAATGGCAGCTCCTCATCTGGAGGCAGCTGTCCCCAGGCCCGAGCAGGAAGAGGTACCCCTGGCCCTTCTTAGCGGCTCTGACTGACCCCAGCAGCCCTGAGACAAGTCGCAAACACACTAGGCCCCAGACACGGGCCAGTTCTCACCCTCGGCTCCGCTGGCCCAGCCCCAGTCTCAGGAAAACTGGCTTTTTTCAAGTCGCAATGGGAAACTGGTTCCCCATGGTCACTTGGGGGACACCCAGCCTGATCCTGAGACTGGGTCATTTCATTAGGTCTTCAGTTGGGCCCTGGGCTCGGGGTGAGTTCAGTCCAAGGCAGAGGGCTCCCAGCGACTTTCCCAGTTCAGCTTCGACTCCTTCCACAGTTTACTCGGGGGTTCCCCAGATGTCTGGCCTTGACAGCCCCAGGTCCAGCTGCTCTGGACCCCCCGTGCCGTCCCCTCCTGCTCTCCCTGGTCTTGGGGGTCCTGCCAGGTGGTGCCCCTAAGGCTGATGTGCTTCTCCCTGTGGCTGCAGAAGTCGGGGACTTCCTCTCCCTGGACCTGGGCGGCACCAACTTCAGGGTGATGCTGGTGAAGGTGGGGGAGGGCGAGGCGGGGCAGTGGAGTGTGAAAACTAAGCACCAGATGTACTCCATCCCCGAGGACGCCATGACGGGCACCGCCGAGATGGTGAGCAGCTTGGGCCGGGGGCTGGGGGCTAGGGTCAAGACCACCCCGGATCTCAGAACTCAGCTAGCCTTGGTGGGAAGGCCCACCAGTCCACCAGGGGTGGGAGGGCAGCTGTAGGCAGGAGGGTCACCCAGCCTCAGAGGGCCCAGGCAGGCAGCTGAGAGGACTAGGTGGATGGCCACTGGGCACGGTCCCAGCAGGTTACACCCCTGCCCAGTTTCCCAGAAGGATCAGAAACATGGCAGGGTAGCTAAGAGAACACGGTGGTCCAGCCAGCATGCAGCCCACACATTCCACCCCCTCCCCATGTATCGCCCCTTGCTCTGCACCAGCATGGACACCAAGTGGGGTGACTGCAATCATAATGTCTGCGCAGGCAGCAAGGCCATCCTGACCTCAGGGAGGACTCAGGAGGGGGAACAGAAGTAGAATGAACCCTGGGGGGAGGTGGACAGAACCAGAGCTGATCCCCTGAGTGGCAGGGTTTCAAGGCAGGAGGCCCATGGCAGCCTGGTCCTCACCACACCCCTAAATGTTTGGCACTGGGCATGAATCAAGGCAGCAGGGGTGGTGTGGGTGCCTCACTGGTCCCCGGCACCCAGCAGGGAGCTGAGTCAATCAGCAGAGCTCTCAGCAATGCCCAGTTCTGTGGACAGGCCCACGTGAGTGGGGTGGGGGCTGGTCCTCGGCAGGGGCAGGGGTAGGGCAGCCAGGACAGCCGGAGGACGAAAAGGACACTCTGGGTGCTGGAGACAGAAATCATAGTTATGACCAGGGATATGCCTCTGCCCTCTGTGTCTGAGGCCAGATCTTACTGGGTCCAGCTGAGAAGGTCAGGCTGACAGAACACAGCTGAGCTGGGACCAACCCGGTCCTGGTGTCACCCTGTCCTGGGGGCTGCCCGGACTCTGGCATTGGGTGAAGCTCAGGGCCTGAGTCCCGACAAGCAGTGGCGATCAGGACAGGGGAACTGAGGTCAGGCCCGGAGGCTTTGCTTTCCTGGGGCCTGATGCCTCAGCATGGGCTGAGGAACACGTCAGGCTCGAGGCCCCAGGGGGCTGCAGCTGGCCCACCCTCTGTGGTCAAATGGCTCTTCCAGCTCTTTGACTACATCTCCGAGTGCATCTCTGACTTCCTGGACAAGCATCAGATGAAGCACAAGAAGCTGCCCTTGGGCTTCACCTTCTCCTTTCCCGTGAGGCATGAAGACATAGACAAGGTAGGGCCAGGTGCAGGGGTGTGTGGGGGAGGAGGTGGATGGACGCACAGACGGATGGACATGCACCCCAGAGAAAGGCACCTTGTGAACTCTGCCCTGTGCTGCCTCCAGATGCAGCCACCCAATTTGGGAAAGATCCAAACCGTGGCTCCATCTATTACGTTCTGTGGGACTTCGGGAAGTAACCTTAGTGGATCCCTATTCTTTGCCCCCCCACACCCTGCGAGGCGTGCACTATGATCACCCCCGTGAAAGACGAGGAGACTGAGGCTTAGCAACTTGCCCATGACAGGAAGTGACAACGCTGAGGCCCACACTCGGGCAGGTGGGCTCCAGCATGCCCGCATGTCGTCACCTCCTCTACCACCTGTGGCGGAGACAGAAATGTGCAGGGCTGCGGTTTCACCTCGCCTGCGAGCTGGCAAGTTAGTCTGCCACAGCTACACTATACACACACACGCACACAAGTAAGTTACACATACATATATACACATGTAAATCATACATGCATACATATACACACAAATTATACAAACATAAACACACCAATTATACAGATATATATACATATGTCAATTATACATAAATTATATACAGACCTCAATTTTACATGCATACATACATAAACACACCAATTGGACATGCACATGGATGTAAATTTTAGATGCATGAGTGTGAATCATGTGTGCACACATGTAAATATACGTGCACGTACATACACGTGTACATTACACAGTCATATATACATGAGGGTATAAATCATACCAGCATGAGTTAACACATGAGACCTCTGGGTCAGAGAGAAAGCCAGTTCGGTACTCACAGCAGAATGGCAGCTGGAGCAACAGCTCGTGTTGGTTTTCTGAGCCCCAGTCCCCACAGCATACAGAGCTCCAGATGGTTCCTTCACATGCAGAGGGTGCGCTATAGGAGAGAAGCCCGATCTTACTCAGGGCCGCTCCCCTCCAGATCGCATCCTGCTCTGGGAGACGTCTCTGGGCTTTACCATACAAGATTCTGAAATTGGCTGGGACCCAGCCCTGCAGAAATACGAGATGTTTGTGGAGAATGGTCTCCAATGCCTCTCAAAGTTATGTGGCTGCTTTGAGCCTAAGTTTCCTCGACTCTAAAGTGGGGTGCGTGTCCCTGTCGTCCGAGTTAGCTTCCCTTCCCTTCACCCCTGCCCCCAGCATTCGTCAGCAGCCACAGAGGCCCTCCTCTTCTCTCAGGGCATCCTTCTCAACTGGACCAAGGGCTTCAAGGCCTCTGGAGCAGAAGGGAACAACATTGTGGGGCTCCTGCGAGACGCCATCAAACGGAGAGGGGTGAGGCGGCACCTGCCCCTGCCCCTGCCCTGGATCCCCCTCACTCTCCCCCGAGGCCAGGATGCCGGGGAGGGCCTTCTGGGCATCCCCCCAGGAAGGAATCCTGTCCTCCCTCACCTGGCTGGACCAGCCCAGAGCAGGCTGAGTCGAGACCCCCAGCCCTATCACCGCTGCCTCTGCGCCTCTTGGCAGGACTTTGAGATGGACGTGGTGGCGATGGTGAATGATACTGTGGCCACAATGATCTCCTGCTACTATGAAGACCGCCGGTGTGAGGTTGGCATGATTGTGGGTAAGAACGCGTGCCCTGCCCTATCCAGGGGCCTTGCCACCTCAAAAGGTTCTACTGTCAAAAGACAGCGCCAAGGCTCCCCTGTCTACAGCATGGTGCACAGGCCTCCTCCTGCCTCTGCCTCGGGCCCCGAGGAGTTAAGGCCAAAGTCCTGAGCAATCAGTGATGGCCGGAGCAGGGCCTATGTGCCAGGCACCAACCCCACAGGTGCTGAAGCCCCAGACAGTCTTGGGGAACAGCAATGTTGTCCTGAATGCAGGCGCTATTTACTGGTAGGAAGCATTTCAACACGTGCAGGTCACTGCATCAGATGGCACACCAGCTGCATGTCCGCTTAGTCCATCAGGATTTAATTAAAACACCTTATCTGGTAAATTGACCAAACTGGACGGATTTGTCCAAGTGGAAGAGGATAAGCAAAAGTCGTCATTCCTTCCCGGTTGGTCTAACCCTGGCCAGGGCAGCAGCCTGCCCTGCCAGAAGTAAAGGCAGGTACCAGGAAGGGAGGCAGTGCCGGCCTCCGGGGCTTTCCACACTGACCAACGGCCTTTCCCAGAAGTTCCCAAGGTGTTACAACGAGCGTGTACTGAAAAGCAATCCTGTCACATCAGTTAGCCCGTGGGCACACAGGCATGCAGGGTTTTTTCTGGACTCTCTGTGCCCTGGTTACCCAGAAAGTCGGGGGTAAAGTTGTTTGCTTTGCTGGGCCCTTTGGAGCTAGCCCTGAAAGGTTATATATTTGTGTTCTTAGGACCCCACCTGCAGTTGTATGTCTGTGTCCTGAGCTGCAGCCTGACCTGCTGTGTCTCTCCTCTTGTGTGTCACACCTTCTCCTTTCATCCTCGCCTTTCAGATGGAAAGTTGTCATTAAGGCCACCACCTAGACAGGAGCTCCAGGAGCCCTGGCCATCCTCCCCGCTCTCTCCTCCACAGCTGCCGGGGGCAGTGGGGTTGGGGCACCACAACCTGAGTTCTGCAGCCATTGGCCTCAGGCATACCCCTCTTGGAGCAGAGATGGCAGCGGGCGGCCTGTGCTCACATCTGCTCTGCAAACACTCTTGGTTACTCTGCTCAGTGCTGAAGATAAAATCATAACATCCCACACCCATCTCTAGTTGGCAAAGCACTTTGACACATGTTTCCCTCAATCCTCCCAACTACCCAGGAAATGGGAGGAGAAGGTGTTACCATCCCCTCCTAGGGAAGAGGAAGAGCCCAGAGAGGTGGGCTTATCTACCTGAGGTCACACAGCAAACCCAGGTCTTCTGGTGCGTGAGAAAGCCACCTTTCCTCTGCTCCAGGGACGCAGGGAAACCTTTCCACAGTGGTGGGTGTGGAGGGCTCAAGGAAGCTGGGAAGACAGGGTCCCAAAGGGCTTCCCGCCTGCAGGAACCAGCGCCTACTCAGGGATGGGGAGACATCCAGGAGAGGCAAGGTCGCAGGAAGGTGCCATGCCCCGCCCTAGGCAGCTGGGGCGTGACGCTGCCGCCCCACAGGCACCGGCTGCAACGCCTGCTACATGGAGGAGATGCAGAACGTGGAGCTGGTGGATGGGGACGAGGGCCGCATGTGCGTCAACACCGAGTGGGGCGCCTTCGGGGACGCGGGCGAGCTGGACGAGTTCCTGCTGGAGTACGACCGCGTGGTGGACGAGAACTCCCTGAACCCTGGCCAGCAGCTGTAAGGCGCGCCCCTCCCCCAGCCCGCTGGGGCGGCAGATGGGGCCGGCCACGCAGATAATAGGCTTGTTTTTAAACAGCTCTGGGGAAAAGCAAACTGACAACCCCCTCGTAAGCCGGCTCGTCTCCTCCTCCAGCTCCCACGCATGTCGTGGCCCTCTGTAAACCGGGAACAGTGAGAGATGTGAAGGTTTAGTCCTCAAAAAGACAGTCTGTGCATGGATGAGCCGGGACCTGGCCCCCTGGACAGGGGGCAGGAAGGCTCTGAGACGCCCCCAGGAACATTAACTGGGTTTAACCCAGAGTTCCCCAAAGTACAGACAGATCCGTCCAGGTTCACAGAACGGACAGCTGTATTTTGGGGAACGCTGCGGGCTCGCACAACACAGCTTGAGAACCAGCCCTCACAGAGCTTGTCGGAGTCACGGCCACCCTTTATTAGGCGCCTAACAGACGCGCCAGGCACGTGCTGGCTGACTCCGTGGCTAGCTTCCTCTCTGACTCTCATAACCCTCCGCTAGATCAGTAGTATTCAATGTACTACTAGATGAAAATAGGAAGGCTCGCAGACGCCGGCCGGCACCAGCGGTCAGCTCCGTGGATTTCAGGAGCGCAGAGCCCCAGCAGGGCGGCAGGGGGGCGCCCAGGCTGGTCACCAGCGCCTCGGAGCCGGAGCTGTAGTTTTCCCAACTGCAACCGAGCGATGAGAACAGCACCCCATCACAGGATGTGGGAGGACTAAAGGGGATTCAGCGCAAGGCCCATCAGAGGGGCTGGGCCACTCTCGAGGCCCCAAAGCAGGTTCCTCACCCCTGTAGTCCTAAAGCCCCCCGCTCATAAATGAGGGAACGGGCACGAACCCAGGCTTGCCAAGGGTGGGTGTCACAGCGCCCAGATGGCCGCCTCATGGCCACGGTGGGGGGCGGTGGGGCAGGCTCCCAAGCTCCGCCTGCGCGTGGGACCTCCCTGCTGGGGATGACCCGGCCGCCCCCTGTCCAGATATGAGAAGCTCATCGGCGGCAAGTACATGGGGGAGCTGGTGCGGCTCGTGCTGCTCAAGCTTGTGGACGAGAACCTGCTCTTCCACGGGGAGGCCTCCGAGCAGCTGCGCACGCGCGGCGCCTTCGAGACGCGCTTGGTGTCGCAAGTCGAGAGGTGCGTGGGTGGAGCGGACGGTGGGGCAGGTACAGGGGGCAGTGCGCAGAGGGCGGGGTCCGGGACAGGGACACAAGGGGCGGGGTTGCGGGTGAGGCTTGGGGGTGGGCGCTCGGCCGGGGAGGGGGCGATGCGGGGGGGTGCGGGGGAGGGTGAGGTTCTGGGATGGGGAGCCGGACGGAGCTTAAGGGGGCGGGGGTGGCCTCCTGCCCCCGGTGGAACCCGCCGCCGGGCAGTGGAAGCAGCCCGCGCGTCCCCACCATGGGCCGCGGACATCTCCTCACTTCATCCACGCAACAGCCTTGAGGCGCGGCAGTGTCGCCCACCTTAGAGCGGATACCCAGGGCTTAAACAGTGGAGTCATGACCAGGTTACTGCTGGTGCCTTGCGGAATCGGACGTGCTCCCCTCCGGAGCCCGAGCCCCAAGCGCTTTACCTGGGTGAGGTCGGCAGGGGTTGGAGAAGAGGTCGCCGCTGGGGCCGACCCTCCAGCGACGCCCTCGGCCCTCCCGCCCCCGCCCCCGCCCCGCAGCGACTCGGGCGACCGCAAGCAGATCTACAACATCCTGAGCACGCTGGGGCTGAGGCCCTCGGGCACGGACTGCGACATCGTGCGCCGCGCCTGCGAGAGCGTGTCCACGCGCGCCGCGCACATGTGCTCCGCGGGGCTGGCGGCCGTCATCAACCGCATGCGCGAGAGCCGCAGGGAGGACGTGATGCGCATCACCGTGGGTGTAGACGGCTCGGTGTACAAGCTGCACCCAAGGTGCGCCCCGCAGCCATCCGCCCACCCCGCCGCGCCCCGCCTCCCCGTCGTGGGAGCGCGTCCTGAGGGCACAGCCGGACCGCAGTCCCCGCTTAGGAAATGCGGGCCGAGAAGGACCCTCTCTGAGGCCCCAAGGATTCTTCTCTCTCGTCCCCCTTGGCTCACACCCATGGGAAGGGTCCCCTAGGCTTATCCCCTGTGGCTGCCTTCAGTGAGCGTGACCGGCTCTGGAGGGTGGGTCCGAGGCGGGGGGAGGCCAGCTGGGAGCGCAGGGAGGAGGTTCGGCAGCTCTGCTTCCCCCCTGCTCAGCTTCAAGCAGCGGTTCCACGCCAGCGTGCGCAGGCTGACGCCCAACTGCGAGATCACCTTCATCGAGTCGGAGGAGGGCAGCGGCCGGGGCGCGGCCCTGATCTCCGCGGTGGCCTGTAAGAAGGCCTGCATGCTGGGCCAGTGAGAACCGAGGCGGCGTGGCAAGGAGGAGGCTGGTGCCGGCGCTGGACCTGAGCTCCAGGGAACGTGGTCCCCACAGATGCTCCCGGCCTGGGGGGTCAAGAGGCCTCTCCTTGTAAGGACCATGGATGCCTCCTATCCCCCCTGCCACCCCAGAAGATGGGGAAAGGTCCGCAGGGGGAATGTGGGACCCGGGCAGCCCTCTTCTCTCAGAGTCAGTTGGTGGGACAGCCCTGTTGCCCTGACTGGGTTGGGGGCTGGATGAGCACGAATGGAGACCCCCAATGTCCCTTGCCTTTCTTTCTGTAATGGAGGACCCAGAAAGGAGTCACTCACTCAGGACTTTGTTGCGTTTCTGCACTGCCTGCCTCTCGGAGCTTTCAGCCCAGCTCTGGGAAGCGGGTGCCCTCTGCTGCGGCCTGTCTTCCCTGGGAACTCAGCCTAATTGGGGAGGCAGCCCCCCCCACCCCACCCCCAGTCCCCCTGGGGCCAGCCAGACCTAGACGTAGGCCTGGGCTACCAGCGGGTAGGGTGGGAGGGGAGGCTGCAGGTACACTCAAAGCCTGGAGATGGCAGCCTTTTCCCTCCCATAGTGCCATCCCTGAGTGATTTGGGGTTCTGGGATGGACCCTCACAGGAGATGCAAAGCCCCTACCCAGGGGCCCTGGAAGAGGTGGAGCCCAGGCCCCAGCACAGGCAGGCCTGGGGGCACCTGGGAGGGCCCAGACAGGCTTCTCGTCTCACCAGACCTCCATGTGCCGCACCAACCTCTCCATGCCCAACCTGGGACAGTGTGGGTTTTTTTAATTAAAAGTTTTAAAAGTTTAGAACATGGCCTTGTCCAGTGTTCTTTCTCTCTGGGTATAAGGGCTGTGGAGTATTTGTAGGATTTTAACATCCACTCAGTTTTCAATGAGAGAAACTACCGACTGTGTCGTTTCATTCAGAGCTTAACCCAAAGTTGTGATCTTGAGCAGTCAAACCCCCCTTGAGATGTTCTCTTGTTTTCTGGTGTGTCTCTTATGGAATTGCTTCCGGTCTTTTTAGTTCTCTCGACTCTAAATTATGCATCAGAAGTTTGCGCAAGCATCCAATTCATTATTGGTACTAATGTACCCATGTTTGAGCATTCTCATATCAGATCTCATTTGAATATAGATTACTTCCTAGTTTTCCTTTATGTTACACATCAGGGCATTGTATTGATTTTCAAAATTGTCTATGAAGGTAAATTATATGTCCTATAAAATTCATTTCAGGAGAGCAAAGGAGGTGCTATGAAACACTTACTTGTTGTACCAAAGGGACATTGGGTCTGAGGGATAAGAACCTCTCTGCATTCCTCACACCAACCAGCAGGATCTGGCCTCACTCCCGGGTGGCGGGGCAGCCAGACAGGGCAGCCTGGCAGAGCCAGGTTCAGGGGGCCAGCCAGCGGCCCACTCCTTCTGCTCTAGAAGGTCCCCTTTCCTCCAGTCCTTCTGTGCCCTGGGCCTGCAAGGAGACATGAGGCTGCTGCTCTGGCACAGTGTAGGGCACCCGGGCCCCTTGCTCCACGGTGGAGCCCCACACGAGGGACTCTCGACCCACTTTCCCGAGGGATGGAGGCAGAGCTCTTGCTCCAAAAGCATCATGTGCAGGCTCTGTTTGGGGTCACAGCCAGCTCAGGGCTGCTTTTTGCGCCTTGGTCAGAGGGGCGAGAGGTCAGGGCCAAGCATCTTCACCAAAACCTCTGGGAATCCCTGGGGGTCTCAGGCCAGAGACCAACTTCAGTGCCACCCACTGCCCTGCCAAGCCCAGTGGGGGCCCCAGGCCAGCCCTGCCCCCGCTGTCCTCTTGGACTGGACAGGTTCTGGGCTGGACCTGCAGGAGGGACAGTCAGAGGAGGGGAGCAGCACATAGAGTGGTGAGAGCTGTGAGCCCGCTCTGCTCTCAGGAGGTGCTGCCGGAATGGGTGGACACCCGGATGTTACAGATTGGGGGCCTAGAGGTCACCAGGAATGTGGCTGGAATCTGCTTGGGGCCCTGTCTTCCCCCAGCCCAGACGGGGGCTGCCAAGTTTGGGCCTGTCCTCTCCTCCTGTCCTTATTTGGTGTTGTAGGTGATAAGGCTGAGACATAAAGGGGGCTGTGGGCCCCTCGTGGCAACCAGGCTGCCGCAGAGAGAAGATGGTGAGTGCCAGGTGGGGGGATGTGAGGCCAGAGGCCTCCCAGATACGGTCCCTTGGGCTGGGGGAGCAGAGCCAGCCATTTCTGTGCCTGTGTTGATCCCAGAGAGGTGGTCTCCAGGGACAGGAAGAGGACTCTGAAGCAGCCTCTCCTGCAATGCTCTGGGGGTGTGCACTGTGGGGTCTTTGGGGAGCCAGGGAGAGGACCCCTCCCCACCCACAGTGTTGCAGGCCAGCAGGAAGGCGGGGACCAGGGGCAAGGCCGGGGCCACCAAGCAGGCCCAACGTGGCTCTTCCAACGTCTTTTCGATGTTCGAGCAAGCCCAGATCCAGGAGTTCAAGGAAGTGAGTGCCCCACCCCCAACAGCCTGGGACCCATCCTGAAGCCCCCGCCCCGCATATACCCCTCTTCTCTGTAGGTCAGTCGTCTTGGCCTCTGTCCTTGCTCCTCCCACCACCCCCTGCCTTCCCTGGGGTGGGGGCTGCTCCCAACTGGAGACTGTGGCCCCCTACCTCACAGGCCTTCAGCTGCATAGACCAGAACCGGGATGGCATCATCTGCAAGTCAGACCTTCGGGAGACCTACTCCCAGCTCGGTGGGTGCCTGCCTCCCACCCAGCCTGCCGTCTCCTCACACCTGCCTCTGCCCAGTCACACCTAACTTCCACCTCTCCTCCGCCACTCAGAGCTGCCCCTACCTGGGAAGGAGGGGAGGGCAGTCTGGGCCGCACTCGTGGACACCCAGGGTCCCTGTGTCCATCTCATGCCCCTACCCCCACCAGGGAAGGTGAGTGTCCCAGAAGAGGAGCTGGACGCCATGCTGCAGGAGGGGAAGGGCCCCATCAACTTCACCGTCTTCCTCACGCTCTTCGGAGAGAAGCTCAACGGTGAGCCTGGGGCAGGTCTGGAGCCCCCTGGCCAGGCAGCGAGCTTGAACCCTGCCTGGACCCCACCTGGCCCTTGCCCACCCAGGGGATGTGGAGCCCACCCCTGCTTCCCAGACCCATGGGCGCTGGTCACCCAAGTCCTGACTCGGGGATGGAAAAGGTGCTTTCAGCCTCCACTCCCAAATCCCGAATCCCAGTCAGGCCTGCCCCTCTCAGGAGGACAGCCCATCTTGGTCTCTCTGGGCCCTGAAGGACACTTTGTATCAGGGAACACCCTCAGCCCACCTCTTCTGGGACGTGGAGGGCTCCCCCTGCACCCTGGGTCCCTCCTGGATGGGGTTGGGGAGCTCGGGACGTGGGTGCTCACCTGTGCCCTTGGCCTCCCAGGGACAGACCCCGAGGAAGCCATCCTGAGCGCCTTCCGCATGTTTGACCCCAGTGGCAAAGGCGTAGTGAACAAGGATGAGTGAGTGGGAGCTGCGGGGACGATGGGCGCCGTGCTGGAAGCAGGCGGGGCGATGAGGCCCCTTGTGAGGGTGGTGCCTGTACTCTGGGTCCTCTCTGCTCTTTGGGGGGTGGTCACCTGGACCATGGGAGCCTTCCTCCCCCCTCTCTGTGCAGCCACTCACCCGGGCTCTCCCACTGCTCCCCACCCGCCCAGGTTCAAGCAGCTTCTCCTGACCCAGGCAGACAAATTCTCTCCGGCTGAGGTGAGAATTCCTGGCTCTTTCAACAGCCCTCCCCCACCCATTTGCAGGGCCCTTCACCCCACAGGGCACTGGGGAGGCCCTGGTGTCCCGTTGCCCTTGTGGGCTTAGAGCCAGCTTTCCAGAGGAGGTTCCATCTCTGTTGAGATCTGGAGGGTAAAGAAAGTGGAGTCAAAAAGGGAGGTGGGTGTGCCAGGCTGGGAGAGCCATGTGTGCAAAGGCCGGGGTGGGAGCACAGTGGCACCTTCAGCATCTGGAAGAGGTTCTGTACATGCGGGCGTGGGGGCGGCACAGAGAAGAGAGGGGAGCATCCCCAGGGCCAGGGTGGGCCCTTTGACCCATGGCCCTCATCGCGCCTCCCCCGCCAGTTTGGTCAAAGTCGGACAACAGAAAAACATTAAGTCACAGTTTTGGGTTTGGGGCTGAAAAGGCTAAGGGCCAAAATGCAGCCCCAGAGGGCAAGGAGAAGGGTCATAGGTCTCCCTTAGGTCACACGCCGGCTCCCCAGGCCTCCCTGGCTGGGCTGTGCCTGGAGCCAGGAGCTCCCCCAGTGCCTCCCCCAGGTGGAGCAGATGTTTGCCCTGACGCCCATGGACCTGGCAGGGAACATCGACTACAAGTCCCTGTGTTACATCATCACCCATGGGGACGAGAAGGAGGAGTGAGCTGGAGGCGCCGGCAGCTGTGGCTCAGTGCCAGGCCCTCAGGGCCACCTCAATAAACGCTGTTTCTGAATTAGACCTGCAGTGGTGGCCTGTCTGTGACAGATGGGGTGGGGGCCAGCCAAGGGGATCCGAGGGGCTGATGCGAGGATCACCATGGGAATAAGCCAGGCCCCTCACCAGCCCACCTCAATGCACCCCACACTTCCCAGTGACGTATGAACCATGATATGCTCACTTACAGATGAGAACACTGAGGCCTGAGAGGGCAGGCATCTCACCCAAGGTGGCACCTCTAGGACAGGAAATGGTGGGCCTTACACCCGCCTCCACCAGGCCCAGACAGCCGCACAATAGGCCCTCTGCTCAGCATCCTGAGGCCGCCTACCCGGCGCTCAGCAAACATTCTGCCAACAGCCCAGCTGGAGGGCTGCGGCACTGAGACTCTGCCCATCGGACCCCTTGACCACACAGCCCCACCTCTGCACGCTGGCTCAGGTGGGCCTCCGTACACAGGCGTGTGCTGTGCTGGGCCCTGTGGGAAAGGCACTGAGGAACGCATCTGAAAACAGGGCAGGTGCCTGACACCAAAGACGGGGCCAGAGTACAGCAGACTAGCAAGGAGATGCTCAGGAACTGACTCTGCACCTCCGAAGGTGGCTGGAGAGAGGGAGAGGATTTCTCTGGAGAGGATCGTTAGTGTCCCATCCCCCACCTCACCTGGACAGGACACAGCCCCATTGTGGCTACTGGGGGGCAGCAGGGGAACCTCCAGAGCAGAGCACTCAGGGAGGGGAGGGGGAGGGGGGAGGAGAGAGAGAGACAGCTCTCTGGGCCAGACCCAGAGCACACAAAGCCCTTCTTGGGATAGTAACAGCTGAGTAAGAGCTCTCTCCTCGCTTAGTCCCCTCCCGCCAAGCCCTGCTGCAGTCCCTGGCTGGGGAGGTGGGATGAGAGAGCAAGAAGGAAGGAGCTGACTGCACTCCCTTCCTGAAGGCATTTTCACCTGGAGAGAGCTTCAGTTTTGATTTTTATCTGGGACTTGGCAATTTTAATTACTACATTGAGACTTGAGGTTTAAAGTTACCATAGTGTTTTTTATTGCTTATTGGTGATCGCAAAAGTCATGGGACTGCGTGCGTTTTCATCCAGAGAGCAGGCAACCAGCCCACCGCGCTGGCCGTGCTGCAGGGACAACGGGTGAACAAAGTCAAGACTGTGTTGTGATTCCAGCACACGAGTTCTGCTTGTTCAACAAACCCATCTCAAAAAGTAAGGGATAATTTTGTAATTCGAGCCTCTGCGGGGAAAAGTTGTGAAAGACTCTGAAATGGACCAAAAAGATCATGGGTGGCTTCAAAAGGGTGCTGTCTAGCACCCCCTCCAGGCTGGCTGATTCTGGGGGAGCTCTGCACCTGTCACTGTGTTTGAGCTATTTCACAACTCCATGAGTTGCAGATGACTAACAGCAAGGTAAATGATTCCCTCCCTAGAGAGGCAAATAAATATTATCCAGTGAAGCATGTTAACTTCCTCCTTCTCTGTGCAAGAGGCCAGCTTGGTGCCCAGTAAGCAAGTTCATCTCCGCATTCCTGTCAGCTTAGATTGCATCTGCTCTCTGAATCTCCCTGAACCAGTTATGACATCTTATTGGTGGCTTCATGCATTAACAAGTGAAAAAATCTCTGACAGGGGGGCCGGCTCCGTGGCCGAGTGGTTAAGTTCTCGCGCTCCCCTGCAGCGGCCCAGGGTTCGGATCCTGGGAGCGGACATGGCACCGCTCGTCAGGCAACGTTGAGGCGGCATCCCACATCCCACAACTAGAAGGACCTGCAACTAAGATATACAACTATGTACGGGGGGAAGTTTGGGGAGATAAAGCAGGAAAAAAAAAAAAGATTGGCAACAGATGTTAGCCCAGGTGCCAATCTTTTAAAAAAAAAAAATCTCTGACAGGTGTCATGTTTCTGCTTTTAAAAACTGTTTCGTTTCACACTCCTGGAGTCATGATTCTGCTTTTAAAAACTGTTTCGTTTCACACTCCTGGAGTAGTTGTCTGCTAAGGTGAGTCCTTTCTGCACCAAAACTGCCTGTATTAGTGTTAGTTTGGAGTAAACTGAGGGCAGAGTATGTGTGCATGTTTGAGAGACCAGAGAGAGAGAGAGAAGCAGAGGAGACAGGCCTATATTGCGCCTCCTGAGCACGTGCAGTGTGGCCAGTGTCAATTCGGAGGTGCTGCAGGTGTAAAATGGACATCGTATTTTGAAAATTTAGTACCAAAAGAAAAGTAAAATATCTCATTAATAACTTGTCCATTGAATGCATGTTGAAATGATAATATTTTGGATATATTCGGTTGAATAGAAAAACTCCTAAAAGGAATTTCTCTTATTTCTTTTTTCTTCCTTAATGTGCCTACAGGAAAACCTTAAATGACATATGTGGCTCTCATTGCAGGCTCACATTACCACTCCACTGGACGGCACTGAGTTACCTGTGGGATGTGTTCAAGCCTACAGTCTCTGGGGCTGGTGGCGGTCCCCGGGATTCACACCCAGTAACCAGGGGTCACGCCAGCGCTCTCTCAGAATGTACCCAAAGGAAGACCATGTCATCTAGGCCGACTTGCCTCTGCGTGTTCTGGCAGAAAGGAGAAAAGGTTTTCTTTCCAGAGAGCAGAAACCATACGAACTCATTTGCAGAGGGCAGACTTTTTCCTGGGGGAAGCCAAGGCTTCTCTTGCTAGAGTGGGCTAACGGTGTCACCTGCCAGCGTTCGAGGGCCGTGGAGGGAGGTGGGCATGGCTGGGGTGGGCTGAGAGGGGGCCAGGCAGTGCTCCCTGTGGGAAATGCACATGGAAATGCTCTACCTACCAGAGGGCAGGGCCAAGTCCTGTGTGACTCAGGGTCTGTCAAGACTCAAGAGCAGGCTTCTGACACACTCCCGCCACTCTGTACCCCAGTTATTCCCCAAGGGGAGCCTCGTCAAGAGGCCACTGGGCCACCCCCCCCCAACTTCCCCTTTTTTTTTAGAAGCCCCCCCCCTCTGTAAGGACCCCCCCCCCCCCCCCCAGCCAAGGTGCTCTCTCCAGATGTCCTGGAGCTCCTGGTCCTCAGGTACCCTCCCCACACCCCACCCCTAGCAGGCTCGGCTGGAGTCCCTGAGCAGGTCTCTGAGCCTCTTGCCCTCACTGGGACCATGTCCAGAATTTCCCAGGACTCTCTGGAGGAACTTCCGTCAGCTTCAACCCCTTCCTCCTCCTCTGCCAGGGGCTCACATTCAGTCTGAGGGGTGCACAGAGAAGTACCATCCCATCCCTGCCTCCAACCCAAACCCCTCCTTCCCGCCGCCAACACCCTGGGTGCAAAGGCAGCAGAGGCCTCACACAGGGCTGGTTGGAGATGCAGAACCTCGGGAGACCCCGGGGAAACACGTTTGTTCAGGAGGGCCCTCGAGCCAGGGCAGGCCCGCTGTGGCACGAGTCCCTCACTCAGGCTTTGCAGGGCAGCAGGCAGAGAAGGCCATAAAGATGATGCAGATTAAAAATAAACAGTTCCTACTCCCTGGTACAAGGAAAGGAAACGGACTTTTCTCCTCTCTTTTCTTAGAGCACTTCCTTTAGAAAATTTCTAAGTTCTTTCCCTACTTCTTTTTTGTAAATCTAAAAGCTAAGTAAGCCTCTTGCCAGTTTAACAACCCAGGAAGATCTCCCAAGGACCTGGGAGCATCTCTTTGAAGAGAGGTCGCACCCCCATCTCTCAGTTTCCGTGGGAGGTAGGAGCCTCCCTTGGGGCTCCTGCTCCGAGTTGCAAGCCTGCTTCCAATCCTAAAGAGATCAGAAGTTTGTTCTCCCTCTGGATAAAGGCAATCAGCCAACCCCGGTGGTCGGTCCCCCAGCAGCCAGGTGTGTGCAGGTGAGCTGTGTGACAGAGGTGCTGTCAGGTGCCCTCACTGCAGGAGTGGTTTCTGTCTCTCTTGAGAACACATGTGGATGGGTTGACCTGGCTGCAAAGAGGGCCAGCCTCTTCCTGTCTTTACCGTCTCTTAGCGGATTGCCTGTGATGAGCACCCAGTTCTGGTCTAATGCTTATGCCATAATACATCTGTTTTCTTTCTCATGACTTTTGTGGAAAGGTTTTCTGTGTTGGCAGGAGATTTTGTTTTAATTACCTCCCCAGCATGGCCTGAAGCTCCATCCACCAGAGCCTCAGCCTTGCCGGATGGGGGGTGAGGGGTGGGGGCAGAGTGGCCTGGCCGGGCTGGCCAACTGCGCAGCGCACGGTCAGTGCGGATCCAGGCCCCGGTTTGTTGTATTTTCTGATTTTATCCTGAGACCCCTTCAGCCCCCTGCCCTGGGGCCCAGTCCCTGCCCTACCCTACCCCACCAGGGTAGTCAGCACCATCACCACAGGGCACATTCTTTAGATGAGTTAACACCACTGATAAAGTTAGACAGGCTCTTAAACTTCACCCTGGCATGAGAAATCGGGAATCTGCACGCTTCTGCAGGAGGCATGGACTGTTTTAAGGTTTAGCCAGCAGGGTCTGATGGTGGTCACCATCCCCACAGCCCACTTGCCCACCCTCCCATCCAGATGCTCTCCCACTGGGCTGAAAGGTCAAATTCCTCAGTTTTAGTGGGAGGGTCTGAGAGATCTCAGCCTGGCTCTTTGCTTTGATTTTCCTGCAGCAAGAATGCAGAAGTGTCAGTTAAGCTGGAGAGACTGGTAAATAATAGTCTAAACATAGTCACCTCTTCTCTGCAGTGAGCCTTCCAGACTGTTCTGGGCTGAAAGGCTGCGGTGTGGAGAGATAGAGGGAGGGACTGCCCTGGGGGAGGCCTTCTCAGGCGACCGGTTCCAGTTCCCCTCACTGGGTATGTGAGGACCTTGAACATCCCCTGCTCCCTTTCTGGGACTCGGTTTCCTCATCTGTGAAGGAAAGGCTGGGCTGGATGTGAATGGCACCTGGTACTCACTGAGCACTCCTGGGCCAGGCGTGGCACCCAGCGCCTTCGTGAGCCACACGTGGCAGACCTTTCGTCCCCAGCCTCCGGCTCCAGAGTCAAGACTACACTTCTAGCCTCACTCGCTGGTAGTTGTGACCAGGTGGGTGTCAGAGCCCATATTGTGTGGCAGTTTTGACCTTAAGAGACAGATGTGTGCCCTCCTCCACCTCTCTCCCTGGAACATGGCTGGCACACGACCCCCAGGGGTGTAAGGAGCTGTGAGCCTCACCCAGCTGGGTCCCTGACACTTGGGGGCACCACCCAATACCTAGACCTCCCGTCCATATCTTACACAAAGAGAAATAAGCTTCTATGTGATTGAAGCCCTGTTAGTTGGAGATTTTATACTTATAGAAGAACCTAGTCCTAACCAACACGGTAGGACCATTATCCCAACCTCACAGATAGAGAAACTGAGGCACCACGTGGTTAAGCAACCTGTCCAAGGCCACACACAGTCCAGAGGTGGCAGAGCCAGGTTTGAATCTGCTGTTCATCTTCCTGCGGACTGATCCCAGAGCAGAGTAAGTCCCTAAGTCTACAGGTCTGGGTCCCCCTCTCCAGGAGAATAAACTGGCCACAGATGGCCCTGGAGAGCCCACAGGCATGCTGAGTCCTCACCCCTGGAGGTTTCCAGGCCCCACACATATCCAGGGGCTGAAAATGAAGACGTTTGCACACCTCTTGACAGCACCCCCTATACCCTCCCGGCCTCTTCTGCTGAGGTCAGCCCAGAGTAAGCTCCCCGTGACACTGGTTTCAGTTCAGGACCATCAGGCACATCCACAGGGCAGGGGCCACTGCGTTGCTTCATTTCTTTCTCTGATTAAATGTGCAGATGGAGGACATGCAAACAGGTTGGAGGGTGAGCTAGTGCTGTCTGCACAGGTGACCTCACAATTTCCTAGCAGAAAGGGAGGTGAGGGGCTTCGAAGTGCGGCAAGGCCAAAGGAGTTGGCACTCGGCTTGAGGTGGCAGAGCCCCCAGAAGCCACAGCCCATCTGCATACCATGGAGGGAAACCACATGACAGTTAAGGCACTCAGGGTGTCAAGTTGGTGCGGAGCCGCTCCCATCAGGAGGCTGAGCCTCTTTCTTTGCTCCAGAACCTGGGCTGGCTGGGGGCTTGTTGGTCTCAAGCAGCCTTGTGGCTCTGCCCTCAGTTTCTTGGAAGCTGGAGGTCACCATGCTGAGACAAAGCCCAGGATAGAAGATCACATGAGAGACTGGCCTGGCCATCCCCCTGAGTCTAGACACTTGGGACTGAGACTGTCGGACCCCCAGCCCCAGTCAGCTGGCCAAGTCCAAGCTCAGGCCAGAAGAACACTGAGCTGCCGGGGCACCCACAGCACATGGGGAGTAAGGAGGTGCTGTGGCTGTCAGCCAGGAAGACTGGGTGAGGCTTGTTCTCAGCAACAGACGAGTGGAGCATCTTCTTATCCTCTATCCTGATGAAGACAAACAAGAGCACTGCCAAAGCTTTCAGAAGGATGAACTGAAAATTGGGATTCTTTTCTTCATTTTGACCTCCTGTTATAGGAAATGAGACCCGCTCCACCTGGCTCACTGCTCACTCGTACCCCAGGCACCTGTGGTTTTTGGTTAGAGACTTACTGGTGGGTCCTCTGATGGAGGGCACAGGGTGTGGAGGTGCTCGGAGTCCAGGCTGGAGGGAGCTGAGCTAGAAGGTGCTGGAACAGCTCCGGCAGTCAGCAAGGCTGTGGCCCCCTGGAACCACCCCCCCTCTGGCTTCCTGACCTCCTCAGGCTTCAGGCCCCAGCACAGGTCCCCTCCTCCAGGGAGCCATCTCCTGCCTCAGGTCTGGGCCATGTTCCTCCGAGGGCTTGCCTGGCCCACCCTGACTTAGGTCAACCAGGCACCACAGCTTCCCATGAGCAGCGCAAGGACTGGGTGGCTGTCTCATGCTGCCCCCGGCACCATGCCTGGCACACGACAGGAGCCGGGCAAGGTCTAGTGAATGATTACGTGATATGACGAATCTCCAGGCTTCTGGAGGCAGAGACTAGGAGCTTTTGTAGACTGTGGGCCCCTGGAGTCTGCGGCCTCGGCACTTTGTGCCCTCCCTAGTGAAAGCACTTGGTGTGGGTCCTGCCCCTTGGGAGACGGAGGAAGAGGAGGGTGGCTGCGGGGAGAAGGGAGAGCTCTCCCTGCCGGATCCTCTCTCTTCTGTCCTGTCCCTCTCCACCACTCTCTGCCCTTCAATGCCCTCGTCTCAGCCACCCCAGGAGTCTGGAACAGCCTCTCACCTCCCACCTACCAACTCACCTCACCCCTGACTCTCCCCATCGGCCCTCCTCGCGTCTGTCACACATCCTTACAGGGATGTGCCACTGACACCACATAGCCCCAAAATAGAACCTTATCACCCTGCCTGCCCTACTCTGCTGTCAGCAACACTTCCACCGTTCTTCTCCCGGGACTCCTCCTTAACTCTCTGCTGCCTCCTCCTCCTCCCCTCTTATGGCTGGCTAGGCCCCACCTGGTCCTCTTTTGTGCTTCCCTCCTGACCCTCCAACCCCCACCCCTTCACCTCCTGAGCCACCCCAAGTTCCTGCCGGGCTCCACCCAGAGCCCCCTTGCTGTGGTCCCCACTCCCTGCAACACCCACAGGGTCAGGCAGTGGCAGCCTTGGGAGATGGGGCCTCCTGCCTTGGGCCTTGGGGTGGGACTGAGGTGGCCACTGCTCCTAGAGGGACATACAGGGAGAGAGAGAGAGATAGGAGTGGAGGGGAGCAGAGGCACAGGCCCCAAGGCCAAGCGACAAATACAAGGGGCCACCCTTCCTGCCCATAGTCCCGCAGGGCTATACCCTTGTAACAAAACCCACTTTTTGCTTAAGTTGCCTCCAGTTGGTTTCTGTGACTTGTGATCAGGACCCAAGTCCCCACCTCAGGCCAGACTCTGGGCAGTAGGCCAGCCTTGTACCTGCCCGGGGTCCCACCCTCCAAGTCGGCCTCACCTTGCTCTTAGCCGTGCTGACTCCACAGGGACCTCCATAGCACAGACTCCAGCTGCCAGCCTGGCACCCAGAATCCTTCCCACAGATGCCCATAGCTTTCTGTCTCCATCTTACATGGATGTGCCTTGCAGTGGACAGTGGTCATTTACAGCCCAGCACTGTCCCCTTCCCGACAGCACTGATTCCTGTTGGGGAGTTACTTCTCTTGGACTGCATGTGGATTTGGTGGGGGTAGTTCCTGTAACCAATCCTACAAAGGCCTAGGGGTTCAGGCCTCAGCTACACAGCAGGCAGCGGGCACTTGGCCCAGCCAACTGGACAACCTCTCCCAGACTCTGCTTCTTGAGCCCATAATCCAAAGGCAGAGAGAACTCTGGGGCCATCCATCCCAAGGTTGGCATCGGATCAGAGAATTCTAGATAGAGAGAGGACTGCTGTGCTCCCTGGCTTCTTGGCCCACCTGTAGTTCCCATCTGCTCCCAAAGCCACCTTCAACCTCCCACCAATTTTGTGCATCCTTAATATCCAACTAATCAACTATCTTTGGTTTAAGTTGGCCATGGCCACGTGATACACCTGCCCTTCACCCACCACTGAACTGTAGCTGGCTCTGCCTAACTTCAGGGCCAGGTGTCATTTCAAGCCTCAGCCCCATGCAGGGCACACCATCCCACAGCTACGAGGATGGCCTCCATCTTGGTCTTATGCCCACCATGTCCTGAGCCAGGTTTCTCATGACCAAAGAATAACTCAAAGCAGCCTGGCTTTCAGAGCTTATGCCCACCCGCCCCGCCTCCCAGGACTTCCCAGTATGGGCTCTCCATCTCCAGGATCACTAGCCCTGGTCCATTGTGCCTTCACTTTTGCTCAGGCCTTCCCTGCTCGTTTACTCCACTGAGGCTCCTGGATTGCCCCATACCCTGCCCCAGCCGAGTGATGTGGCCCCATCCTATATGCCCTGCCATGAGGCTCGGACGGTTCAAACCAGCCTATCTCCTAGTGTAGCCTGTTGCGTCGTCCAAGTGACACTCTTTGGGGAAGCCAAGAACCACCGTGTCTGCCTCTTTGCATATCCATCTCTGTTCCTACTTCACACCATAAATGTACAATAAACGTTTTGAGATGATGGTGATAACTTTCCTTCATTTCACACTAATTTACAATTTTACACTAATTTACAAATTTATCATTAGACTTATGGAAAAAACTACTTTTAGGAACACAAGTATCATTATCAAGAAATTTAATCATTTCCTTAGACCCTATAAGAAACTGGAAATGTTCAGATAGTATTGAAATATTTACTCTTTTTGCTTGTTTGATTTCTGCAATGTCTTCTTACACTGCTGAGTCCCAAGGTCATGAAGCAGGAAACGTGAGAAGACAGGTCATGTGCTGGTTTGTAAACTGGCCTCCCTACGTGGAGGGCAAGGAGAGACTAAAGAAAGAGGCGGACTATTCCAGATTGGTAGGTGGCAGTTTTAATAAACCAGGGAAATCTCTACAAGGCTTGTCTTGGGCGGCTGCAAGACACGTACATCTCCACACCTGCCCCCCAAATCTTGGAGGTTTATATAGAGGCCTCAAGGGGCTTCAGTCATGTATGCCGCCCAGATGGCCTCAACAATACATTACTGTCTCAAGGCTGTGTCTTTGAAAATGGCTCCCACTGTGGGAACAGTGGGCAGAGCATGCATTCCAAGGACAGGGGAGGGGTGAGGAGCCTCTGATTGCCCGGGTCCAGCTCAAGGGTCAACTAACAGTCATGTCCTCTCAATGCCCTCCTCCAACACCCCTCAGGTGAGACAGGAAGGTTAGAGGGGGCTGGAGTTGGCTGTTGCCATTCCCCAAGTCAGTTAGGCTCTGGTAAACCAGTTTCCCTTGTGGGCAGGTCTTATTAAGAAGAATGGAATGCTCTGGCATATTTCAAAATGGCTGTCTTCCCCGCGTGCTTCCAGATCTTTACTGTTTTTATCAGATCTTTACTGTGACAACCTGGTGGGGCCCCTGGAGGTAAAGCTCATAAAAGTGTGGGCCCCCCCCCCCAAGACTGACCTGCCCTGTCATTTTTAACTCTCAGGTTTGTCCATGGTGACGTCCCTAGCAATTTCTCAACTGCAGTTCAAGTTTTCCTGCCCCAATCCTGGCTCCAGCTGTTGGCCTCAGTGTTCCTCAAGTGGCTTCCAGGAGCTGAAGTGAGCAATAAAGACCTCATCCTCCAGATATCAGGGGTTTGAATTCTGATCGCTGAATGCTGTTTCTGATCATGGAGGTGCAGACACAGAGGCAGCTGCCACTGTTGTGACATAGTCCCCGCTTCTCCACCATTGCTTCAACCCCTTCTAGCTGAAGTGGCTACAAGGGGCTTAAAGGGCCAGTGTTTTCTTTTCCCCTTTTTTCCTATATTTTTCTTTTTTTCCTCTTTTAGGAGCCAGACATTTAAGGACTAGGACATTCAAAAGTAACTGCACACACAAGGGAGTTTAGAAAGCCACTGCACATGCCAGGAAAGATACAGCCTCAGAAAGACCTGAGAAGGCTCAAATTTTCACCTCTGGCTGATCCCCAGCACAGAGACACCCTAAAACAAAAACAGCAAACTTAGGGGAGTGGGAAGAATCTGATTTTCAGAGTTACCATAAAGATTCAAATGTCCGCATTCAACAAAAACATCACAGGGAACACAAAGGAAAAAACACACCAACAGAAATCATCCCTGAGAAAGGCCAGGTGGCCGACTGACCAGACAAAGACTTTAAAACAACTGTCCTGAAGATGCTCAAAGAGCTGAAAAAGACGAAAAAGCCAAGCAAATCACGTATGAATAAAAAAAACTATCAACAAAATGACAGAAAACAGAAAACAAAAAAAAATTCTGGAGCTAAAAGAACAATACCTTTCACCAAGATAGACCACATTCTGGGCCGCAAAACACAGCTTAACAAATTTCAAAGAATAGAATCACATAATGTCTGCTCTCAGACCACAGTGGAAATCAACCAGAAATTGATAACAGAAAGACAGCTGGAAAATCCCAAAGTACTTTGAGATTAAACAATGCACTTCTAAATAATACATGGATCAAAGGAGAAATCTCAAGAGCAGTTTAAAAATATTTTAATTAAATGAAAATGAAAATACAACTTATTAAAATTTGTGGGATGCGGCAGAAGTAGTGCTTTGAGGGAAATTTATAGCATTGAATGCATAAATTAGAAAAAAAGAAAGCTCTCAAATCAATCATCTAAACTTCCACCTTAGGAAACTAGAAAAAGAAGAACAAATTAAATCCAAAGTAAGCAGAAGAAAAGAAATAATAAAAATTAGGGCAGAACTCGATGAAATGAAAAAAAAATCAACAGAGAAAATCAATGAAACCAAAATCAGTTCTCCAAAAAGATCAATAAAACTGATAAATCTCTAGCCAGGCTAACTAAGAAAAAAAGAACACAAATTATTAACATCAGAAATGAAAGAAGGGTTATCATTACAGATCCTATGGACATTAAAAGGATGATTAAAGAATACTATATAAAGCACTGTCTTAGTCCATTCAGGCTGCTATAACACAATACCATAGACTGGGTGGCTAAGAAACAATAGAAATTTATTTCTCACAGTTCTAGAGGCTGGGAAGTTCAAGATCAAGACTCCAGCATATTTGGGGTCTGGTGAGAACCCATTTCCTGATTCATAGATGGCTGTCTTCATGCTGTGTCCTAACATGACAGAAGGGGCAAGGGAGGCCTCTGGGGTCTCTTTTATAATGGTACTAATCCCATTCATGAGGGTTCCACCCTCATGACCTATTCACTCCCAAATGTCCCATCTTCCAAATACTATCACATTTGGGATTAGGTTTCAACATATGAATTTTGGGGAGACACAAACATTCCATCTATAGCAAATTCTGTGCCCACAAATTTGATAACCTAGATGAAATGGAACAATTCCTTGAAAGATGCAATCTGCCAAAACCCACACAAGAAGAAATAGACAATCTGAATAGGCCTGTATTTATTAAAGAAATTGAGTCAATAATTAATAACCTTCCCAAATAGAACAAGCTAGGCCCAGGTGGGTTCATTGGTGAATTATACCAAACATTTAAGGAATAAATTATACCAGTTCTCCACAATCTCTTTCAGAAGATAGAAGCATGGGAAATACTTTCTAACTCATTCTATGAGGTCAGTATCACTTTAACACCAAAACCAGACAAAGACATTACAAAAAATGAAAAGTACAGACCAATATCTCTCAGGAACACACATGCAAAAGTCCTAAAAAAAATTAGCAAATTGAATCCAACAATGTATGAAAAGAATTATATACCATGACCAAGTGGGATTTATCCCAGGTATGCAAGGCTGGTTCAACATTTAAAAATCGATTAATGTAATCTATCACCTCAAGGGCTAAAGAAGAAAAATCACAAGACCATATTAATAGATGCAGAAAAAGTATTTGACAAAATCCAGCACCCACTCATGATAACAGCTCTCAGTAAACTAGGAATAGAGGGGAACTTCCTCAACTTGGTAAAGAATACCTACAAAAACCTACAGTTAACATCATACTTAATGGTAAGAAACTCAGAGATTTTACACTAAGATCAGGAACAAGGCAAAGATGTCTCCTCTCACCACTGCTTTTCAACAGTCCAAGCTAATGCAATAAGACCCCTCCCCCCGCCAAAAAAAAGGAATAAAAGATATGCCGATGGTGAAGGAAGAAATAAAACTGTCTTTGTTCACAGATCACATGATCATCTATGCAGAAAATCTGAAAGAGTCAGCAAAAAAATCTGGACCTAATTAGCAATTACAGCAAGGTTGCAGGATGCAAGGTTAATATACAAAAGTCAGTTGCTTTCCTGACTATCAGCAATGAGTAAGTCGAATTTGAAATTAAAAACAAAATATCATTTACATTAGCACTCCCCCAAAATTAAATACTTACGTATAAATCTAACAAAATATGTTCAAGATCTAAATGAGGAAAAGTATGAAACTCTGATGAAAGATATCAAAGAAGAACTAAATAAATGGAGACATAATCCATGTACATGGATAGGAAGAGGCAATATTGCCAAGATGTCAGTTCTTCCCAATTTGATCTACAGGTTCAGTGCACTCCCAATCAAAAATCCCAGAAAGTTATTTTTATGTATATAGACAAACTGATTCTAAAATTTATGTGGAGAGGCAAAAGATCTAGAATAGCTAACACAATATCGAAGGGGAATAACAAAATAGGAGGACTGACACTACCCGACTTCAAGACCTACTATAAAGCTACAGTAACCAAGACAGTGTGATTTGGGCAAAAGAATAGACAAATAGATCAATAGAATAGAATAGAGAGTCCAGAAATAGACCCACATAATCAACTGATCTCTGACAAAAGAGCAAAGGCAATAAAATGCAGAAAAGATAGTCTTTTCAACAAATGGTGCTAGAACAAATGGACAACAACATGCAAAATAATGAAATCTAGCCACAGATTTTACACCCTTCATAAAAATTACCTCAAAATGGACCACAGAGCTAAGTGTAAGATGCAAAACTATAAAACTCCTAGAAGATATCATAGGAGGAAATCCAGATGACCTTGGGTTTGGCAATGAATGTTTAGATACAACACCAAAGACATGATCCATGAAAGAAAGAATTGATAAGCTGATTTTATTAAAATTAAAATTTTCTGTCTGTGAAAGATACTGTCAAGAGAATGAAAATACAAGCAACAGACTGGAATAAAATATTTGTAAAACATCTGATAAAGGACTGTTATCCAAAATAGACAACTCTTAAAACTAAAAAAACAAACCATACAATTAACAACTAGGCAAAAGACCTCGACATCTCACCAAAGAATACGTAGAGGTGGCAAACAAGCATATGAGAACACGTTCCAAATCAAATATCAGCAGGGAAATGCAAATTAGAACAATAATGAGATACCTCTATGCATCTATTAGAATGGTCAAAATGGAGAACACTAACACCATCAAATGTTCACGAGGATATGGAACAACAGGAACTCTCATACATTGCTGGTAGGAGTGTAAATGGAATAGCCACTTTGGAAGACAGTATGGCAATTTATTACAACATTAAATACACTTACCATACATTCCCGCAATCATGCTCCTTGGTATTTACCCAAAGGAGTTGAAAACCTATGTCCACACAAAAACCTGCACACAGATGTTAAAAGCAACTTTATTCATGATTCCCAAAACTTGGAAGCAACTGAGATGTCTTTCAGTAGGTGAATGGATAAATGAACTGTGGTACATCCAGACAATGAAATATTATTCAGCACTAAAAAGAAATGAACTATCAAGCCATTAAAAGACATGGAGGAATCTTAAATGCATATTACTGAGGGAAAGAAGCCAACCTGAAAATGTGACATACTTAATGATTCCAACTATATGATATTCTGGAAAAGGCAAAATTATGGAGGCAGTAAAAAGTTCAGTGATTGCCAGGGGTTACGGGGAAGGGGGAGGGATGAATAGCTGGAGCACAGAGGATATTTAAGGGCAGTATCTGTATGATACTATAATGGTGGATACATTATACATTTGTCCAAACCGATAGAATGTACAACACTAAGAGTGAACCCTAATTTGAACTATGGACTTTGGGTGACAATGATGTGTCAATGTAGGTTCATCAATTGTAACAAATGTATCACTCTGGTGGAGGATATTGATAATGGGCAAGGCTATGTATGTTGGGGTCAGGGAGCATATGGGAAATCTCTGTATCTTCCACTCAATTTTGCTGTGAACCAAAACTGCTCTAAAAATAAAGTCTATTTTTAAAAAGTACAATAACTGTAATGAAAAATCCTCTAGAGGCATTCCAAAGTAGACTTGAACAGAAAGAATTAGTAAACTTGAAGATAGGAAAACTGAAATTATTGAACCTGAGAAACAGAAAAAATAAGCAATTAAGAAAAGTGAACAGAGCCTAAAGGCCTGTGGGACACCATCAAGTGGACCAACATACACTTTGTGAGAGTTCCATGAGGAGGGAGAAAGGGGCAAAGAGACTATCTGAAGAAATAATGGCCCAAAAAATAACAAATTTGATTAAAGACAGGAATACAAACATCCAAGAAACTCAACAAACTCCAAGCCAGAACAATTCAGAGAGACCCACACTGAGACACATTTTAATCAAACTGCTGAAAGACAAAGACACAGGGAAAATCTTAAAAGTGGCAAGGAGAGAAGCAACTCACCACATACAAGGGGTCCTCAAAAAGATTGTCAGCAGATTTCTTATCAGAAACTTTGGAGGCCAAAAGGCAGTGGGTTGATTTATTCAAAGAGCTAAAAGATAAAGCCATCAATCAAGAATCCCACATCTGGCAAAACTGTCTTTCAAATATGGAAATAAAACGAAGACATTTCCAGATAAGCAAAAGCTGAGGGAGTTCATTACCACTAGACTTTCCCTGCAACAAAAGCTAAAGGGAGTCCTTCAGGTAGAAATGAAAGGACACTGGACAGTAACTCAAAACTGAAAGAAGAAATAAATTCCCGTTAAAGGTAAATACATGGACAATTATAAAAGCTAGTGTGAAATAATAGACTATATATTGGTCTCTTCCTCTGGCTGCTGACGCAGAGCTCCTAAATCCCTTGGAATTTCCTGGGTGAAAGGAGTGTCTTTTGGTCTGATGAGGCAACTCTGGGTGGGCTCTTCAATGGGGGCTGGCCATCAGAAAGACCAAGCCATGATTAGGAGCTTGGAACTTTCAGCCCCAGTCCCCATCCTCTGGGGTGCGGAGAGGGGCTGGAGACTGAGTTAATAATGGATCACACCTACATGATGAAGTGTCCATAAAAATCTCAAAAGCATGAGGTTCAGAGAGCTTCAGAGTTGGTGAACAAATCCATGTACCAGGAGGGTGGTATGCTCCAACTCCATGGGTACAGAAGCTCCTGCACTTGGGACCCTTCCTGACCTCACCCTATATATCTCTTTGTTTGGCTATTAATCCATATCCTTTGTCATATCCTTTATTATATAATAAAATATAAATATTTTATGTAAATATAAAGTTATATATGTTTATTTATATATTTATCTCATATACTTATTTTTATATAGTCATATATATTTATAAAGTTTATTGTATAATAAAATATAAATATTTTATATAAATACGAGTGTTTCCCTGAGTTCTGTGAGCCATTCCAGCAAAGTATTGAACTCAAGGGAGGGGGTTGTAGGACCACTGATTTATAGCCAGTTGGTCAGAAGTACAGGTAACAACGTGGGACTTGAGGTTGGTGTGTGAGGTGAGGCCCCGTCTTGTGGATCTAAGCCCTTAACTTATGGGATCTGACAATAACTCCAGGTAGATGGTGTGAGAATTGAAGTGAATTATAGGACACCCAGCTAGTTGTCACAGAGAATTGTTTGATGTGTGTAAAACCCATACATCTTGTGTTGGAAGTATTGTGAGTGTGTGGGAAAAGGAGAAGCACAACAGGAGTGTGTCTTTCCAACTCAGCTATTACTGTGACTTTGGTTTGTAACTCCACCAAATCGTATGTAAATCCATCTAGTGGGATTTATTTATGGAATGCAAGAATGGTTGGACACACCAAAATTGATCAGTGTAATACACCATATTAACAGAAAGAAGGAAAAAAAACACATGATCATCTCAATTGATGCAGAAAAAGTATTTGACAAAATTCTACACCCTTTCATGATAAAAAAAAATCAAGAAACTAAGAATAGAAAGTACCTCAAATAATAAAATCCAAATATGAAAAACCCACAGTTAATATCAGACTCAATGGTAAAAGATTTAAAGCTTTTCCTCTAAAATCAGGAATAAGACAAAGATGCCCACTTTCATCACTTCTTTTCAACATGGCACCGGAGGTTCTAGCCAAAGCAATCAAGCAAGAAAAGTAAATGAAAAGCTTCCAAATTGGAAAGGAAGAAGTAAAACTATCTGTTTGCAGATGACATTATCTTATATGTAGAAAATCATAATGATTACACAAGAAAAACACATTAGAACTAATAAATGAATTCAGCAAAGTTGCAGGACACAAAGTCAACACAAAAGTCAGTAGCATTTCAGAAATAACAAGTGTTGGTGAGGATGCAGAGAAAAGGGAACACTTGTGCACTCTTGGTGGCAATGTAAATTGGTACAGCCACTGTGGCAAACAGTATAGACTTTTCTCAGAAAATTAAAAATAGAACTACCATATGATCCAGCAATTCCACTTCTTGGTATTTATCTAAAGAAACAAAAACACTAACTTGAAAAGATATATGCACCCCCGTGTTCACTGCAGCATTATTTACAATAGCCAAGATATAGAAACAACCTAAGTGCCCACTGATCGATGATAGAAAAATATGATATATATATATGTATATATATATATATTACATATACATGTATATTCCATGTATGTGTATATATATGTAATGGAATATTATTCAGCCATAAAAATGTTGCCATTTGCAACAAGATGGGTGGAATTTGAAGGCATTATGCTAAGTGAAATCAGTCAAACAGAGAAAGACAAATATAGTATGATCTCACTTACACGGGGAATCTAAAAAACAAAACAAAACAAAACCCAAGCTCATAGATACAGAGAACAGATTGAGGATTGCCAGGGTGGGGGTGGGGGTGGGAGGGTAGGTGAAATGGGTGAAGGGGGTCAAAAGGTACAAATTTCCAGTTATAAAATAAATGTCATGAGGATATAATGTACAGCATGGTGACTATAGTTGATAATGCTATATTGCATATTTGAAAGTTGCTAAAAGAGTAGATCTTAAAAGTTCTCATCACAAGAAAAAAAAAGTTCTGTCTGTAACTACATGCAGTGATGGATGTTAACTAGACTTATTGTAGTGATCATTTTGCAATATATACAAATATGAAATCTTTATGTTGTATACCTGAAACTAATATAATGTTGTATGTCAATTATAGCTCAATTAAAAAAACAGACAAAAAATCAGTTGCATTTCTATACATTAATGATGAAAAATCTGAAAAGGAAATTTTGAAAATCCCTTTACAATATCACACACACAAAAAATACTTAGGAATTTGCTTAACCAAGGAGGTGAAACACTTGTACACTGAAAACTACAAAACCTTGCTGAAAAAAATTAAAGACATAATGGAAAGACATACTATGTTCATGTATTGGAAGATTTAATATTGTTAAGGTGTCAGTACTACTCAAAGTGATCTACAGATTCAATGCAATCCCTATCAATATCCCAAGGACATTTTTTACAGAATAGAAAAATCCATCCTAAAATCCATATGGGATCTCAAAGGGTCCCGAATAGCCAAAACAATCTTGAAAAAGAACAAAATTGGAGGACTCACACTTCCTGGTTTCAAAATCTACTACAAAGCTGCAATAATCAAAACAGCATGATACTGGCATAAAGACATTTGGACCAAAGAAATAGATAGTCCAGAAATAAATCCTTGCATATATGGTCAAATAATTTTTGACAAGAGTACCAAGACCATTCAATGGAGAAAGGACAGTCTTTTCAACAAATGGCACTGGGAAAACTGGAACTCCACATGCAAAATAGTTGGACCCTTACTTAACATCATATACAAAACTTAACCCTAGATAGATCAAAAACCTTAACTGAAGAGCTAAAACTATAAAACTCTTAGAAGAAACCATAGGGGAAAAGCTTCATGACATTGGATTTGACAATGATTCCTTGGATATGCACCAAAGGCACAGATGACAAAAGAAAAAGTGGACAAATTGGACTTCATCAAAATTCAAAACTTTTGTGCATTAAAGGACACTATCAACAGAGTAAACAGCAACCCATAGAAAGGGAGAAAATATTTGCAAATCACATATCTGATAAGGGATTAATATCCAAAATAAAGAACTCCTAAAACTCAACAACAAAAACACAACCCAATTTAAAAATGGGCAAAGCACTTAAATGAAAATTTCTTCCTAAATATACAGATGGCCGAAAAGGTGTTCAACATCACTAATTGTTAGGGAAATGCAAATCAAAACTAAAGTGAGATATCACTTCACCCCCATTAGGATGGTTACTATCAAAAACACAGAAAACAAGTGTTGGTAAGGATGTGGAGAAATTGGAACCCTTGTGCAGCATTAGTGGGAATGTAAAATGGTGCAGCTGTTGTGGAAAACAGTATGGCAGTTCCTCAAAAAATTAAACGTAGAATTAACATCTGACCCAGCAATTCCACTTATTGGTATATACCCCAAAGAATTGAAAGCAGGGTCTCAAACAGATATTTGTACACCCGTGCTCATAGCAGCATTATTCACAAAAGCCAAAAGGGGGAAGCAATCCAAATATTCATTGACAGATGAATGGATAAATAAAATGTGTTATACACACACAGTGGAATACTATTCACCCATAGAAAGAAGGAAATTCTGACACATGCTACAACATGGATGTATCTTGAAGATATTATGCTGAGAGAAATAAGCCAGTCACAGAAAGACAAATATTGTATGAGTCCACTTGTACGAGGGCCCTAGAGTCACTACAATCCTAGAGACAGAAAGTAGATTAGAGAATAACAGGGGACGGATGGGGGATGGGCAGATAGTGTTTAATGGGAACAGGGATTCAGTGTGGGAAGATGAAAAAGTTCTGGAGATGAATGGTGGCAATAGTTGCACAAGAATGTGAATATACTTAATGCCACTAAATTGCACACTTCAAAATGGTTAAAATGGCAAATCTTTTATATACTGTGAGGGACTGGAATTGCCCACCCCAAGATATGTCTCTTTGGCATGAGGATTATTTTGAGCTGATTGCTTTTAAAAACTGCAGACAGGAAAGAAACTCTGAAAAGTAGAATTTACTTACCCTTTGTTAAGAGACATTTACATTGTAAAGGAAATCTACATCTGTAAGTGTGTCTCCCTCTCTGTACCAGGAAGGAGGGATGACTTTGTCTCTAGAAATTCTTATCAATGCAGAAGGCAAGGACTTAAATCTGCATAATAACCTGACTCTTGTTTACTGTGCTGTTCTGGTGACCTCCCATGATTGACTCCCCCCACCCCCAACATCCTCCTTTGTCTTTAGCTGAAGATGATATTTAAGGTGGGGGCTTCAGCCATTTTGGCTTCAGCCATTTTAGCGAGTTTCTCAGTTAGCCTGAGCCTCTCCCATGTATGTGTTATAAAGCTTTATATGTTATAAAGCTTTGTTTATAATTTTCTCCTGTTATTCTGTCTCATGTGAATTCGATTCAGTCTCCGGCCAGAAGAACCCAGAGTGGGCAGAGGAAATGTCTTCCTCCCCTACAATACCTTACCACAATAAAATTTTGTTAAAAAAGAACACATTAGTGAGCATCATAGAAGGCCTTCTCCTGTAATGCTATTCTCACCCAGCCCTTGCTTTCAAAGGAAACCAGTACTTATTTTGAGGGGCCCAATCCAAAAGGCACCACTTCTGTGCCTTTGCCCTCTTATATACCTGCATATTCCATTTAAGAATATCTTTGTTTTCACATTCAGAAAACCCAAAGTGGAGAAAACAAATAAGGTTCATTTTTTGCCATGAAATAAGAAGGCAGCAATCGATGGCTTGGAGCCATAGCTAAGTGGTACCCGGGTCGGCATCTCTGGGATTTTCCCATGGTCACAGGACACTACCATGTACTGTATCCAAGACAGAAGGAGGGGGAAGGGCAGCAGCCTGCACCCCTCCCTTTTATCACAAAAGCAGATTTCTCAGAAGCCCCCCCCACCCCACCCCCACCCCCCCTGCCTTATGTCTCTGCCAGATCTGATCTCATTGCTTTGCTTGGCTACCAGGGAGGCCAGGAAAGTCAATATTTAGCCTTTCCATTCTTGCAGACAGCAAGAGGAGGAGGGTTAGGGAAGGTATTATGTTAGCCCCCAACAGGGCCGCACCCCATGGAAATACACCCACTCATCTGTCCTCACCCTTCCAGAGTCCCCATCATTCCTACTGCAACATGACTAGGCAACATGACTGTTGCCTAGAGGTCCATCCCAGACCCCTCAGCTGCCCCATCTGTGTGCCTGATACAGGCCTGCCAGCGGCAATGAAGAGGCTACACAGCTGTACGTCTGAGCACTCCGCTGGAGAATCAGGCAGGTAGGTTCAAATGCTGGCCCCTGGCTTCCTGGCTGTGTGACCCTGTGCAACGACGAACCTTTCCGTAAAATGGAGATGATAATAATATCATCTCATAAGGGTATAGTAAGATTCAATGAGATAATGCTCTTAAGACATTTAGCACATTGTCTGGCAAAAAAAAAACCCTTCTCATCCATTCATTCAACAAATATAGGCTGAACTGGGAGTCTCCATGTGCCAGGCACTGTGATAAGTGAACTAGACTAGGTTCCCACACATCCTCCAAGGGCTGGCTTATCCAGTTCACTCTGAATTGCACAGATGTTTGACAAACTCCTTATCAAATGGCAGGGGTGGGAGTGGAGAGGTAATGGGTAATTAGCTGGTAATTCAGCTGACCTTGGGGGCGGTACCTGTACAAGCGGAAGCCCTGCACAGGTATAAGGTTACAGCTAGGAGTCAGGCTGCCTTGATGTGAATCCCAGCTGTTACTCACTAGCTGTGTGACCTCTCTGTGCCTCAGTTTCCTCATCTTCAAAGGGTTACTTGAGGATTAGATGAATTAACGTGTCAAGAACTGAGAACAGTGGCAGATCCACAGTAAGCGCTTTTATGTGTTATCTATTATTATTACCCATTTTGTTGTGGGGATAAGACCGGGACTTGACAAACGATGCACAGTGAGAACAGCACGTGCTCAAGAGTGCCCGAGACAGAATCTCCGTGCTAGTGGGAGTGGCGAGGAAAGCTTCACGGGGAAGGGCCACTCGGGCTCGCTTAGAAATTCCATGGACTAGTGGAGATGTGGAAAAGAGCACCCCGAAGTGAGGGACAGCACGGAAAACAACTCCGTGGACAGGAAGGAGTGTAGATGACGACGGGCAGTCAGGACTAAAGACTGGAATGTTGGGTGGAGCCTGCGCAGGGCTGTGGCCCTGGGGGAGGGCCTTAGGCAGCGTATCTGCTTCCATAACCCTAAATCTAAACCTAAGCCTAACCCTAAACCCTCCTCTGCCGGCCTGGATCCCAGTCCCGGGCCGTGCCCTCGGCGCTCCGGCCTCAATCCTCCCACCCTGTTGCCAGCACTGGCGTACACCGCAGTCGGGCGCCCACCCCGGTCCTGGGGTAGCACTAGCGGCATCAACTATCGGGAAGGCATGACGACCGTTGGGCCTCGCCTCCCCTGTGGCCCGGTACCCGCGACGCGGCGAACTCAAGCGTAGCGGTTCCGGGGCGCTAGCCCCGTCCCTTGTTGTCCCGGAAACTGGGGGCGTGACTCGGCGCACGCGCAGCGCGCGCGGATTGGCTGAATGCCGCAATTGACGGGCGGGGCCCACAGATTGGCGGGCTGCGGCCCGCGTTGGTGGGCGGGCCTCGCGGCGATGGGATGGAGCATAGCGCGCGGCTATTGGTTAGATTCTGTGAAGGGCGGGGCGGGGCGGGCGGGTTGGCGGGACGCGACACGCGGCAGTGGGCGGGCCGTGCTGTGATGGACGGGGCAGGGCGCGCGGCGATTGGTGAGATTCGGCAATGGGCGTGGTGTGGCGCGCGGATTGGCGGGATGCGGCGCGCCGGGGTGGGCGGGCCGCGGCGCGCGGCGAGGTGAGTGGGATCCCGAGTCGCCCGGGCCGCGTGGGGTGGCGGGGTCTGCGCTCTGGGCCTCCTGTGTGGCGTGAGCGGTGTGTGTGGGCGCAGGGTCTCTATTGTCACCCCTGAGCCGACCCCAGAGCGCTGGTCCCGGCCGGGGGCTTCTTCTGGGACTGCGGCCGGCGTGGCGCCGTCGCTCTGCACGTTTGGGCCGAAAGTTAATTCAGTTTCCGGCCCAGCCCAGAGCTGTCCAATGGAGATAGGCTACAAGCCACCTAATGGCTCCACTAAAAGGGCAACTGAAAGAGGCGAAGATGAGTTTAGTGCTGCATCTTGTTTAACTCATGACGTGCAGACTCATCATCCCATCGCGCATCTGCTCCCTGCGCGGTTCTTGGAAACCCACCTGCAGCACATCTCAGTGGGGCTCGTGGCTGCTGCTGGAAAGTGGGGTCAGGTGCTGGTACCTCTGCTCTCCTGGAGCTTATGTTCATGTCAAAGGAGGCAGACAATAAACTTAAAATGTGTCAGTGGTTAGAAGGTAAATACGTGGGAAACGATAAACACTGGAGAAGCAGAAGTGCGGAGAGGGTGGGAGTTGGAGAAGGTGGGTTTGAGTGAGGAGCCACGGAGCCGCGCGTGGGGGTAGGATGTGGGAAAAGAGCGGGCCTCCTGGTGGGGGGACATGAGGACAGGACTGGCAGGGCAGATCTCCTAGGCCGATCTAGGGACTTGGGGCTTTATTCAGTGAAATAGGGAACCTTTGGAGAGTTTTGAGCAGAGGAGTGACTGATTTATGTTGTGTTTATTTTTATTACTTAATAATAGGCTTATTTTATAGGCTTATGTAATAATAAGGCTGGCCTCATGCCCTGAGATGGTGCAGTTGCTGGTGAGCTGGAAGGGGGCAGGTGAGGAATTCCATTTGAGGCATGTAGGATTTGAGACCCTGGTAGTTCCCCAGGTGGAGGTGTGGAGCAGGGAGTGGACACCTGAAATGGGTTTAGAGAGCTTCAGGTGGAAGAGATGTCTGCTGGCCGTCTTTGTCTCCCTTTTTGGATGAGGGTTACAGGACGAGCCGCTGGTGTCCAGCGCCGTCAATTTCCAGCTGCTGTTCGGACTCCTGTCTGGTGCAGGCTGCAGCTCTTCCCCTCCTCCCCTCCTCCCCTCCTCCCCTCCTCCCCTCCTCCCCGCCCGACC